>NC_053023.1:533360935-533530872 GCF_003073215.2 Triticum urartu | reverse complement strand
TAACAGCTTGGCCAACCAAGATCCTTGACCGAGGCATTGCTATGATCTTGTAAGCGTCTCTCTCTCTCCCTTGTATTGTTCTGTGCCTGCCAGCGTGCTTTGCTAGGATTTTCGACCAGTAATCCCTTTGTGCAGACAATGATTTCTACTACTGGCTGCTAAATTAGATATGTAGATGTCATACATGATACTACCTCGTACCTCCGTTCCTAAATATAAGTCTTTCTAGAGATTCCACTATAGGCTACATACGGAGCAAAATGAGTGAATCTACACTCGAAAATGCATCTATATACATCTGTATGTGGTCCATACTGGAATCTCTACATAGACATATATTTACGAACAAAGGCAGTACATTACACAAAATCGTAGGTGGCATGTAGGAATTCCAGTACACTACATTAGGCTCCCTTAGAGTGCCTGCTAGTCCAGCACACAGAGTCATGATTAGTTTATGCTACGCACACAATCATTAATTGGTGGTTTAAATATGCACAAGGGATATGCAATGTATTATCATGTAGAGATGTCTGAAATTAGCTGTGTCAACTTGCAGATAGGGTTACACAATGAAAAAGTACAAGATGTATGTGGCAATTTCATGGAACATCGCAAAAAAGGAGAGCCAGCGGTGAGCCTATACAGTGTGATATGGAACGTCACTCCTCCATTGCAATCATCATGACATGTTATTTGTATGTCAGTTCTATTTGCCAAGTTTCTTAGGGACAGTTATTATGAGTTATCCTAAGAAAATAAGCACCTTGGGCAGAAAAGAAGTGCAGTCCGGACCGAGGTGTCAGCGCAAAGGTATGGCACGCCCCTTATCCCAGGTGTTATACCTTCGAGGCACATTGACACTCGTGCTTTCTTCAGGACAAAGAGACCTCGCCGGACTATATCCGGAGAGGCTGCCAATCGCGCCTCCACCAGCCAGGCTCCAAAGCCTGGCCCGGAGGCGGAGGCAAACGCAAGGCGTGCGCCAGACGCTCCTCCAACGGAGGATGTGGACGGGTTGTCTGCCACCAACTCTGAGGTGGAGAGTGCCATGAACCACAGGCGTCGCCGGACAATTCTTCGCGACGCTTGTTTCTCTCAAGGGGCGTTAGATGCCTTCAACTCGGGAGATGCGTACCTCCGTGCCGCTCAAAATGGTCTAGCTAGAGCCACGGAGCAATATGTAAAAGACATACGGGTAAGAAAATTTTGGTAATTATATATATATACCAGTAGCCCCCGAGACTTGAAACAGTTAGAATAACTGATTTAAGGATCATTTGTTATGCAGGTTCTTACAGAAAAGAATTCCCTACTGTCCAAGGAGCTGGAAGAGTGCAAACCCAACTTGAGGCCACACTAGCCGCGGCAGGGGAGCCCAAGGAGACCCCCTCTGCTAATATACACTTCGAAAGATAAGTATTTTGCGAAGCACGACATGGGTGCGAATGTGACAAATGAAATTGCAGATGGCGCCGGATTGAATCCGGAAAGGCAACACCTCCTACGCCAGCTAAAGGCTGGTGAGAAGGTGCTGACAAAGGTGAGGCGGGAGAAGAATGATCTCCAAGATGCCAACACCAAGCTGGGCGTCGAGCTCAAAGATGTTCGTGCCTAGCTGTCAGACTCCATGAAGGAGAATCAGCGGCTTCGACGCGGCATATTTAGTAAGTGCTTGAACGAACCTTTGAAAGAAAGTTCTGCGGGGAAGTCGACTAACAGAGCAATGTCTATAGGTGTGCTAACAGGTCGTCCTGCAGAGGAGATGCCCGGTTCTACGGGTGACCTTCTTCCCGAGCTCTCGCAACTGCTCGATCGAGTTCGGCAGGCGATGCAAGGCGTCGCCCAGGCCCTGTGGCCATCCGTCTCCATGCCCGAAGGTCTTGGAGAGCTTGCGGAGAAGCTAAAGGGAGCACGTCGGCACTTCCGATTGTGGAAGATATCGGCCTGCCGTCAAGGCGCTAGGGAGGCCTGGGCCATGGTGAAGACGCGGCAAGCAAAGGCTGACCCCAACCACATGGCCGGGGTCGGTCCTGTAGGGCCTGATGGGAAGGAGATCCCTGTAAGCTTAGTATACGTCCAAGTAGATTTGGCCGCAAAGTATTCCCAGCAGGACTGTAAATTAGACAGCCTATTAGATGGTATTGAAGAGGAATACAATCAGTCAAAATGACTATGTAATTTAATTGACATTTATAATGCCTTCTAGCCGAATTGTAGATCATTTGTC
This sequence comes from Triticum urartu, assembly GCF_003073215.2. Lineage (NCBI taxonomy): Eukaryota > Viridiplantae > Streptophyta > Magnoliopsida > Poales > Poaceae > Triticum > Triticum urartu. Next base: position 533,528,642 of record NC_053023.1, on the reverse strand, counting down.
ATGGCCAACCTTTTCGCTTCAGCCTCGGGACCTGACGGTCCGGAGTGTGTCCGAATTCCCATGCGGTTATATAGGAACCGGGGAATGCATGGAGACCAGGCGTAGGGGTCATTAGTGTGTGAACAGACAAGTGCCCGACTAGTTATGTTATATTACATGGTTAGTAAGAAACATCTTCTAGGGAGAATAGTTTCGTTAGGGGTTCCTTTCCCTGGGAGGCATGCCCTAAGGTGCATGTCCATGCTGCGAAAAAGAAACGCAGGAAAAACATCTGGGGGCATATAGATAAAAATGAAAAAAATATCATCTTTAGTTCACCGACCGAATATTCCCTTAAGAACGCTAGCTTTCGGCTTCACCCAGTCTGAGGTACACGTCCGGCTGACCCGACAGTAACAATCGCAGAGGTGCTCCCTTTACCACCTAGCCGAACAATCGGGAATGTAGAGGTAAGCACAGGAGCCAGGCAACCCAGCTTGGCCAAAACTTAAGTCATATCGATGCATATAATGGTGAATAAAAGGTACATGCGGAAGTGTGACACATGTGTTGGGCATGAAGCTCGTATGAATAAGCTTTTGTTTAAAGAAGCCCCCAGATTTAATGAGCGCGGATAGCGTGTCACTTTATGAGCCTTTAAAGGCTATAAGAGAGAGAGAGAGAGAGAGAGAAGAAGAAGAAGAAAAATGTAAGACAGAAAATATATAAAAAATGGACAGAAGAAGGAGACAAACACAGAGTCCGGCGCTAGGCATAGAATCTTCGGAGACGGGCTGCGTTCCATGGGTTCGGCTCGAGTCGGTTATCCGATGCATCCTGCAGGCGGTACGCTCCACCAGTCAGGACTTGGTCAATTATGAAGGGACCTTCCCACTTGGTCTTGTGTTTGTCCTTTTTCTTGTCCAGTAGTCGTAGAACTAATTCGCCAACATTGTAAGTTTTGGCCCGTACTTCTCTGCTTTGGTATCTTCAAGCCTACTGTTGATAGAATGCGGAACGGGCTTTTGCCACATCACGCTCCTCCTCCAATGCGTCCAAGATGTCCTGCCGATCGAGCTCAGCTTCTCTTTCTTCGTACATGCGCACTCGAGGTGAGTCATGAATTATGTCGCAAGGCAAAACCATAAAGAATGGTGTGTATCTGGTGGTACGATTCGGCGTGGTCCCCAGCCCCCAGAGTACGGAGTCGAGCTCCTCTACCCAGTGCGTGTTAGATTCCTTGAGGGACCGCACTAATCTGGGTTTGATGCCGCTCATGATAAGACATTTGCATGTTCGACCTGGCCGTTAGTTTGTGGGTGATAGATGGAAGCATAATCGAGCTTGATGCCCATGTTTTTGCACCAGAGTTTTACCTCATCGTCCATGAAGTTCGTGCCATTATCAGTGATGATGCTGTGGGGGACGCCGTAACGGTGTACAACCCCGGATATAAAGTCTATCACCGGTCCGGATTCGGCCGTCTTAACAGGCTTGGCTTCTATCCATTTGGTGAACTTATCCACCATGACCAGTAAGTATTTTTGCTTGTGGGTTCCACCTTTAAGGGGTCCAACCATGTCAAGCCCCCAGACCACGAAGGGCCAAGTAATGGGGATAGTTTGGAGGGCGGTGGGTGGCATATGGCTTTGGTTTGCAAAGAGCTGGCAACCTGTGCATCGTTGGACTAAGTCCTGAGCGTCTGCCCGGGCCGTCGTCCAATGAAAGCCTGTACGGAAGGCCTTGCTTACAAGGGACCGAGCTGCAGCGTGATGACCTCCGAGTCCGGCATGAATTTCAGCCAGGAGGTTCCGCCCCTCCTCTTCGGAGATGCACCTTTGAAGGACTCCGGTAGTGCTTTTCTTATAAAGTTCTCCCTCATGGACTCTGTAGGCTTTGGATCGCCGCACTATGCAGCGTGCCTCATTTTGGTCCTCGGGGAGTTCCTGCCTAGTAAGGTAGGCGAGGAATGGTTCTGTCCACGGGGCGATGACGGCCATTATTACGTGGGCTGAAGGTGTTATTTCATTGGCAGAGCCTCCGATTGTGTCAGGATGTTCGGTGTCGGGCAGTGCGGTTGGGTCCGGGCTATTATTGTTCGGCTCCCCTTCCCATACTACGGATGGCTTGAACAGCCTTTCCAAGAAGATGTTGGGGGGGACTACATCGCGTTTTGCGCCGATGCATGCCAGGACATCTGCCGCCTGATTATTTTCTCGGGCTATATGGTGAAATTCAAGCCCCTCGAACCGAGCTGACATTTTCAGGACGGCGTTGCGGTAAGCTGCCATTTTTGGATCCTTGGCATCGAAGTCTCCATTTATTTGGGATATTGTGAGGTTCGAGTCCCCGCGCACCTCTAGGCATTGAATGCCCATGGATACTGCCATCCGGAGACCATGTAAAAGGGCCTCATATTCGGCTGCATTGTTGGAGACCGTGTACATAATCTGGAGTACGTATTGAACTATGTCTCTTGTGGGGGACGTCAAAACGACGTCGGCCCCCAGTCCGGCCAACATCTTGGAGCCGTCGAAATGCATGATCCAATTTGAATATGTACCATACTCTTTAGGGAGTTCGGCCTCCGTCCATTCTGCGACGAAGTCGGCCAAGACTTGTGACTTGATGGCTCGCCGTGGCTTATAAGTTATGTCAAACGGGAGGAGCTCAATGGCCCATTTTGCAATCCAGCCTGTTGCATCATGGTTGTTTATAATATCGTTAAGTGGTACTTCCGAGGCTAGTGTTATTGAACACTCTTGAAAGTAGTGTCGTAGCTTCCGGGATGCCATGAATACCGTGTACGCAATCTTTTGATAATCCGGGTACCGTCATTTGCAGCGAGTGAGGACAGTGGACACATAATAGACCGGCTTTTGAAGGGGGAATTTGTGTCCGTCCGCTTCTCGTTCGACGACGAGCACTGCGCTTACAACCTGATGTGTTGCTGCAATGTATAATACCATTGGTTCGCCAATGTTTGGCGCAGCCAGGACTGGGTTTGTTGCCAGTATGGCTTTTATTTCGTCGAGTCCTGCCATGGCTGCATCCGTCCATTTGAAGTGTTCGGTGCGCCGAAGGAGGCGGTAAAGGGGTAGGGCCTTTTCTCCCAAGCGGGAGATAAAGGGACTTAGAGCCGCCACGCATCCGGTTAACTTTTGTATTTGTTTGAGGTCCTTTGGGATATCCAGTTGCGACAGAGCTCGGATCTTGGCTGGATTTGCTTCAATTCCTCTACCGGATAAAATGAAGCCCAAGAGCTTTCCGGCTGGAACGCCGAAAATGCATTTTTCCGGGTTGAGCTTGATGTCGTATGTTCGGAGGTTATCAAATGTGAGCCTCAAGTCGTCTACTAGAGATTCAACATGTCTTGTTTGGACGACCACATCATCTACATATGCCTCCACTGTTTTGCCGATCTGGCTTGCCAGACATGTCTGAATCATGCGCTGATATGTTGCGCCGACGTTTTTGAGCCCGAAGGGCATTGTGTTGAAGTAGAATGGGCTGTATGGTGTGATAAATGCCGTTGCGGCTTGGTCTGGTTCTGCCATCTTGATTTGATGGTAGCCGGAATATGCATCGAGGAAACACAACAAATCGTGTCCTGCGGTAGCGTCGATAATTTGATCGATGCGGGGGAGGGGGAAGGGATCCTTTGGGCAAGCCTTGTTGAGGTCTTTAAAATCAACACACAGGCGCCAGGATTTGTCCTTCTTTGATGCCATCACCAGGTTTGCTAGCTAGTCCAGATGTTTTATATCTGTGATGAATCCGGCCTGCAATAGCTTTGCTAGCTCCTCTCCCATGGCCTATCTCTTAGGTTCAGAAAAATGCCGAAGAGCCTGTTTGACAGGTTTGAATCCTGTTTGGATATTTAAGCTGTGCTTGGCCAGCCTGCGTGGGATTCCTGGCATGTCTGAAGGGTGCTAGGCGAAAATGTCCCAGTTCTCTCGTAGGAACTCTCGCAGTGCGGCGTCTACATCAGGGTTTAACTGTGCCCCGATGGAAGCTGTTTTATTGGGGTCCTTTGGATGGACATGGAATTTGACTATTTCATTCGCCGGTTTAAAGGAGGTGGACTTGGATCTTTTGTCGAGTACCACATCGTCCCTATTCACCGTAGAGCGCAGCACAGTCAGTTCCTCAGCCGCTAGGGCTTCGGATAGTGCCTCGAGGGCCAATGCGACTGTCTTGTTTTCGGCGCGGAGTGCTATGTCCGGATCACTAGCGAGAGTGATGATCCCGTTAGGCCCGGGCATCTTGAGCTTCATGTACCCGTTATGGGGTATTGCTTGGAAGATTGTAAACGCTTCCCGCCCTAGCAGAGCGTGATAACCGATGCTGAACGGAGCCACATGGAACGTGACCTCTTTGGACCTGTAATTATCCCGCGTGCCGAACACCACATCTAGTGCGATTTTTCCTGTACAACGCGCTTCCCGACTAGGGATTATTCCTCTAAAGGTTGTGCTACTTCGCTCAATGTGGTTCCAGTCTATTTCCATTTCTTGAAGGGTTTCCTCATAAATGAGGTTCAATCCGCTGCCGCCGTCCATGAGTACCTTGGTAAGATGAAAGCCGTCCACTATTGGACTGAGGACCAATGCGGCTGGTGCTTGGGTTGTTCGGAATTTAGGTTCATCACTGGCGTTAAAGGTAATAGCTGTGTCACTCCATGGGTTTATTGTTGCTACTTAGTAGACTTCGGCAAGGCTGCGGAGTGTCCTTTTTCGCATATTATTTGATGCGAAAGTCTCGAAGACTGTTAATACCATATTGGTGTCTCTGGGGTGGCTTTCTGTGGCCTCCGAAATTAGGAGATTTTCGCCAATTTTGGCCACCTGCCGGAGTATCCAACATGCTCTGAGGCTGTGAGTTGGTGTGGCGTCCTCTGTACTGTGAATTTTACAGGGTCCATTGAGCCATCCTTCCAGTACGGTTCCATGCCCTGTAGAGGGTTTTTGCTTTTTAGTGCTTGACCCGGGTGTCTGGTGATGATGCACCCTTTTATTTCGGACTGGGTTTGTATTCAGGGCCGGATTGTCCCAAAATTTGATTTCGGTTTTCCAGGCGCTTTCCATCGCACAGTACTTTCGTACAATGGACGCCAAGTCAGTGAAGTGTGTAATATCACGGTGACTTATGGCGTTGAGTATTCCCTTGTCCGTGCAATTATTGCAGAAGATTGAGATTGCGTCTTCCTCGCGGCAGTCCCTTAGCCTGTTCTTAACCAGGAGGAATCTGGCCCAGTAATGGTGTATTGTTTCATCGGGCTCTTGCCTGATTTTGGATATATCGCTTATGTTGGGGTGGGTGGGTGGAATTAAATCCGAAGCCTCACCCCATCTGAGGCTCAGAGGCCGAGGAATTTCCGAACTCGAAAATTTGGATTCCTGGATGTTGTCCAATGAATCCAGCCCGTCGCCTGACTCTAAGTTCATGTCTTGAGTAGTGAGTCCTTAAGATAGATGAAGGGTCGCCGCACTGTCCCTCTACCACGACAACGTGATGGGTGACTTGGGGAGAGTTAATCTCTCTCAGATCGGGTTTAGGCCCAATCTGGTCATAATCCATAGCGACTCCCAGGGTGGCGAAGCGATCCAAGAGCTCGTTTATGGAGGAGAGCTCCATTGGATCTAACCGCTCGGCGAGTTTCGAGCTGACATGAAGATTGTTTTCGATGGCTCGAGAAGTCATCGTCGGCGCAGAAGCCGAACAGGCGGTCATAAGAAAACCACCTAGCCGGAGGGTTTGGCCGACAGCCAAAGCTCCCTTAGCAATGGTGCCGTCTTTAAAGACGGGGTGAGGCATCCTTCCTAATGGCGACGACACAGAGGAACTCTCAATGAAAGCACCAATGTCGGCGTCAAAACCGACGGATCTGGGGTAGGGGGTCCCGGACTGTGCGTCTAGGCTGGATGGTAACAGGAGGCAAGGGACACGAAGTTTTACCCAGGTTCAGGCCCTCTCGATGGAGGCAAAACCCTACGTCCTGCTTGATTAATATTGATGATATGGGTAGTACAAGAGTAGATCTACCACGAGATCGGAGAGGCTAAACCCTAGAAGCTAGCCTATGGTATGATTGTTGTTATGTATGTTGTTCTATGGACTAAAACCCTCCGATTTATATAGACACCGGAGAGGGTTAGGGTTACACAAAGTCGGTTACAATGGTAGGAGATCTACATATCCGTATCGCCAAGCTTGCCTTCCACGCCAAGGAAAGTCCCTTCCGGACATGGGACGGAGTCTTCAATCTTGTGTCTTCATAGTCCAGGAGTCCGGCTGAAGGTATAGTCCGGCCATCCGGACACCCCCTAATCCAGGACTCCCTCATCACTCCTCCATTGCAATCATCATGACATGTTATTTGTATGTCAGTTCTATTTGCCAAGTTTCTTAGGGCCAGTTATTACGAGTTATCCTAAGAAAATAAGCACTTGTGAATATAAGCTCCATGTAATAAGCCAACCAGTTCTTTTCATTGCGTTTTCATCTTATCTTTGGTATGATTAGTGAAAAGTCTGGAGTGCATTATATTTTTCCATTTTGCTGCCCATATGAAAATTAATTTGACTTGCAAACATCACAAATTGAACCCAGTGCAGTAATTAATATGATAGGAAAAGAGACCTTCACTATTTGCTGAAAATGCAAATACAAAGATACCATCTACTTGGCACAATCTACTTTGGTCAATGTTTTCCATAGAGATCCCATTGCCTAATTTAAATGAAAAACGCATGACCCACATTTAAATAATAACAATTATTTATTGAAATTCGATGGTCCAAGTGGCTGGTTATTATCATACAGTAGCACCACCTGAAAGCATCATATAGCAGTAGCAGCTCATAGCAAATCATCATACAGCAGCAGGAGTGTGCAATTCATCATATACCAGCAGCAACTCATAGCAATTCATCATACAGCAGCAGTAGGAGCAGCTCATAGCAATTCATCATATAGCATCAGCAGTTGCAGCTCATAGCAATTCATCATATAGCAGCAGCAGGAGAAGCTCATAACAATTCATCATATAGCATCAGCAGGAGCAGCTCATAGCAATTCATCATACAATAGCAGCAGGAGCAGCTTATAACAACTCATCATATAGCAGTAGCAGTAGCAGTAGCAGCAGCAGCTCATAGCAATTCATCATATAGTAGCAGCAGCTCATAGCAATTCATCATATAGTAGCAGCAGCTCATAGCAATTCATCATATAGCAGCAACAGCTCATAGCAATTCATCATATAGCAGTAGCAGGAGCAGCTCATAGCAATGCATCATATAGCAGCAGCAGAAGCAGCTCATAGCAATTCATCGTATAGTGGATCAGAATGAAAATTTGGCAAAAAATCAGAGGATATCCTCACCTTGTTGGATGAGCTCATCCTTCAATAGCACCTCAAGGCCGTGGCCTGGGAGGTAGGGAGGGGGAATAAGGTGCCTTCTGTCGCAGTGTGGCATCAGCCGTAGTTGTGCAGCGCCTGCCGCAGTAGTGCGTTGGACGAACCACAGTGGAGCAGCTGCTGGAGACCATGAGAATGAGGGGCGGCACCAGAGGGAGGAGAAGCCAGGGAGATTTGCCCCTACCAACCTGCCATGTAGCCTAGCTGGACAGAGCATCATCGAGGACCAGGCCAGATGGGACTAGTGGCGACGGCTTGCTGGAGGAACCCTAGTGCTGTAGGCAGGGTATCGAGGTAGAGGGAAAGTGGAGAGGAGATGCAAGAGGGCAGGGCAATGAACACTTGTGTTTTTGTTTTTACTTGAGGGTGAGGTGTTATGCGGGCATCACCAGTTGCATTTGTAGTGTAATATAGGCAAACAACAGAGTCATTTCACTATTCCCATCCCCTTCAATTTTACTGAGGTTCTACCCGAAACACCCCCCTCCAAAGAGAAATTAGTTAAGCCCAAGCCCATAACTCAAAAATGACTTCTTTACATCTTTTATGGATTATTTTGACAATAAGCCCTGAAAAGGCAGAATAGAATAGTCCCTTAACCAGCAATTCAATCGTGCGTGGAATGATGAATCACTCCTGCCTGCTATAGTGTACATTTAGGCATCATCATACATGGCATAACCTAATACACGTGGATTCCATTGTAGAATCTGGAATATGCAATGTTTATGTTAGTTCATACATTGCACATGATGTTTAAATGCCCCTTAAATCTGGTCAGTCAAGTGACGATCTTTAAGCCTCCTTCTTTGCTTCTTTTCTTGATATGGAAGATTTGCTCACACATCTGTTCAATTGCTTGTTTGTATCAGCCAGCCATACTAGGACTGTTTGCTTTGATTACTTGATGTTCTTGACCTAACACTCTAACAGAGCTTGTCAAAGAATTAAACACTAAGGTATGCTGTAGTGGGGCCTTTTCTAACTCATAGGTGACATAAAGGTTTCGGTGTACACTAAAGTAGGCTCTGTCGGCGTTCTGGGAACGGGGGTCCCCAGACTTGCCTGCCTGCGGCGTGGCTCAAGTGGGGGCCCAACATGGCCCATCTTCATCAGCACAAGACTCAAGACCCTCGCGAGGGGCCAAGCCTCGCGAGGCAGACGACACGGCACTTCCTCAGGCGAAGCCTCATCAGGCAGGCTCACGAGGAGGCGGAGACATCAAGGCGGGGTACCTCGCGAGGTGCCCATGACGTGAGCCATGACGACTCAGGGCACCAGGCGGGTGCCAGCGCGCGCAGCGTCCTTCTTTCCTCTTCGGTGCAAAGGGGACAAGCGCAGCCGCGGGGTACCGAGGCATCAGGCAAAGGTTGCCACTTCGGTGCAACAAGCCAAGGCCAGCGGACTACGAGACAGAGGCCACCATGGAGCCCAGCGCGGCGTCATCACCAGAGCCTTTGGCAGGCGAAGACTGCTTTTGTCAGGATAGATGTACTAGTTGTCCCCTTTCAAATTAGCCCGCCATTGTTGGATCCCTTCCCGCTCAATATTTGGGGAGAGGACCAGGGCCTCTATAAATAGGACTAGCCACCCACATTGCAAGGGGTTCGGTTGGTTCAGTTGGTTGGGTTGGTTCGGTTCGTTCGGTTCGGCTCTTGGCCATCGACCAGAGAGAAAGAGAGAGAGAGAGAGCAAGGTGGTGGAACTCCCCCAAGCAGTTCACCACCCAGCCAAGGACAGACCCTCGCGAGGCTGTTCTTCCTTGTATTGTTCATCCTCACCAGCCCCAAGAGGCAATCCACAAACCACACACTGGAGTAGGGTATTACACCACAACGGTGGCCCGAACCAGTATAAATCTTGTGTCTCTTGTGCATTTCTTTCAGTAGCTTAGTTCCTTGTGAGACGGAGAGGTTGAAGGCGTAATCTCCACGCGCACCCCAGTGTTCGAACCTTAAGGGTCTGCCGGAACCCGAAATCCGACATTTGGCGCGCTAGGTAGGGGTGCGCCGGAATTTGTCTTCCACCACTCCGCTCTCCTCAGACCGTCGCGACCATGTCTGACGCTCGACGGGCCCACGCCGAGCGCCGGGCCGCCATCGCTTCTCGCGTCGCCCAGACGGCCCCCATCGGTGGGCGTCCTCGTCGTTCCCCGTCGCCCGCCGTCAACGCCGCCACTGGCCCGGTGGGGGGCGAGCAGCAAGCATCATCTCAGCACCCGTCCGTGCGGCAAGACGGCCGCACTGCTTCTCCGTCGCTCGCGCCGGCCGGCTCTTCGTCCCGCGCGCTCCGCGCACCCTTGGAGGCTCGAGCTGCGCTCATCGCGGCAAATGAGCTCCTGCGCTACCGACCCGTCGATGACGTCTACGAGGAGTGGCTCGACTGCGTTGCCGAGATCGTCCGCGCCGCAGGGGGCTCTCCTGCGCCGTCCGCTCCGCTGTGCCGCACTCTGCCCCGCGTGGGCAACGAAGCTCCGGGGGCGAGCCAGCAGCCTCCCCCCCAAGAAGACCCCATGGCTCCAAGGCGCATGGCCCCTGGGCGGAACCCGCTCTGCCAGGTGCCAGCGCAGCAAGAACGAAGCTGCCAAGAAATCCCTTGTCCGCAAGGGGCTGCCCGGGCGCTCCCAGCTCCCGCTCCAGCACGCCAAGACCCCGCCTTGCTCCAAGCTGCAGCGCGTGGGGACCCTCAAGACCAAGCTCTTCACCAACCAAGGCCTTTCGTGGCCACCGCAGGCTGCCTCGCCTACACCCCTGAGCTGCGCAGCGTCGCGTGGCCCGACAAGTTCAAGCCTGACCTGCCTCCGCGCTACGACGGCACAACCGATCCCGCCGAGTTCCTCCATCTCTATGAGCTGGGCATCGAGGCTGCCGGAGGGAACGAGAAGGTCATGGCGAACTGGTTCCCCTTGGCGCTGAAGGAAGGAGCTCGCACCTGGCTCCTGAATCTGGCCCCAGGAACGATCTCCTCCTGGGACCAGATGCGCACCCGTTTCGTCGCCAACTTCCAAGGTACCCGCGACCGGCCACCCGTGAGCGATATGCACCGCATCAAGCAACAACCTTGAGAGACCCTGCAGAAGTACATCCAGCGCTTCAACAGCGCATGCCTCAAGATCCCTAAGGTGTCTGAGGAGGCCATCATCTCGGCCTTCTCCGATGGCGTGCGCGACGTCAAGATGAAGGAGGAGCTGGCAATGCATGAGGACCTTTGCACCTCCCTGGAGCTATTCAACTTGGCGAACAGATGCGCCAGGGCTGAGGAGGGGCGCCTCTCCCTCCTCGAGCTGCCTACTGCGGACCCAGAAGAGAAGAAGCCCAAGGCCAAGGACGTGAAGCGCAAGGGGGCTGCCGTGCTCGCAGCCGAACCAGACACCAAGCGTGGCAGAGATCTACCCGACTCCACCAGAGGCAACCGGTACTGCGTATACCACGACCTCCACACCCACAACACCAACGAATGTCAAGAGCTCCGCGCCGTGTGAGAAGGAAGGATTGGCCGTTACCCTGACCGCACCGACCGGGGTTACGGCCGAGGAGGAGGAAGAAACCCAGGGTGCTGGGAAGACCACGGCCCGCGCCAGGGGTGGCGCGAGCAACCTCGCGAGGGGGACTGGAGGGATCAGCCTCGTGAGGATCGCCCTCACGGCAACGCAGGCCTGCCTCCTCTGCCACCTCCACCAAGAAGGAACGAAGACCGCCATCAGGACGAGGGGGCTGGGGGCTTCCAGGAGCCACGCGCAATCGCTTGCATCCTGGGCGGAGCTCAAGCCCCGGCCTCCCAACGCATCTTCAAGCAGTTCGCCCGCGAGGTGAATGCAGTTCTCCCCAAGCTCGAAGCAACGCGCCCCCTCAGGTGGTCGGCGTGTGCCATCACGTTCAGCTCAGCGGATCAGCTCAAGTGCTCGGCCACAGACGGAGTCCTCCCGATGCTTTGCTCCCCAGTCATCAGCAACGTGCTTGTCACCAAGACCCTCATCGACGGAGGGGCAGGGCTCAACGTCCTGTCCGTGGAAACCTTCAACAACCTCCAAGTGCCCTACGACCAGCTCCAGCCAACCAGGCCCTTCTCCAGAATCACCGATGGTTCCACGGTCCCGATCGGGCAGGTCCGCCTCCCTGTCACCTTCGGGGCCCGCAGCAACTACCGCACCGAGCTCATCGACTTCGACATTGCGGACATCCGCCTACCGTACAACGCCATCCTCGGGTACCCGGCGCTGGCCAAGTTCATGGCCGTGACCCACCATGGCTACAACGTCCTCAAGATGCCAGGAAGCGGCGGCGTCATCACCGTGCCCTGTGAAGAGAGAGGTGCAGTGTGTTCCCTGGAGCGAGCCTTTCAGGCCGCGTCACTTGAAGACCCAGATCGCGGAAGCAGGAGGCTTCCGGAGACCACCCCCCAAGAAGAAGAAGATGTCGCCAGGCTCAGCCCCTCAGGAGGCAGGCGCCTCAGGGCCCGTGTCTGCTCGGGAGGAACCTCCTTCGATCGCATAGGAAAGTGCACCCGGCGCCCTCCTTAGGCAGGGCTCGGGGGCTCTCACCTGGAGGGCCATCGACCTAGCCAGGGTCACGAGGGAGGCGCTTGGGCACCATGTGGAGGCGTGCTTCGAAGCACGTCTCCCTCAAGGAGGAGTCAAGCAAGAAAGGCCAGACCAGCACGAGTTCGTCAGCGAAGCCATTTGGGAACTACAGGAGTCGAGGATCATGAGAGGTTGCCGTCGTCCACCAGCTGTGGCCCCACATCTAGGCGAGGATGGTGGGCTGCGCGTCTGCGTCGACATACCAGGGCTTAATCAGATCGCCACAATGGAGCGCCTCTGGCCCTCGCGAGTGGGGCGCTGCGGAGGTCCACCCCACAGCCGAGTACGCATGCCTCACGGCCTGCCGAGCGTGGCTGCGGCGTGCCAGCGCCTCACGAGGGGCATCAGGGAGACTCAGGAAGACAGGCGCTCCGCAGCACTGGTGGAGATGAAGGCAGCTCGCGAGGGGCCACCAGTGCCTCCAGAGCCTCCCGAGGCCACGGGGCCTGGGGGCTCATGAGGATCGGCTTCCGCAACCCACCGAGCCTACTGCACCAACACCACTTCACCAATGGCACCCTCAGGTGACACTTTCCAAGTTTCATTCTCAGCTGGGAGCGCCCTCCCAGGATTGCGTCACCCAGGCCGCGTGGGTCTGTCCCTGCGGCATGTATCTGCCTTTACCTTTCGGTCATTAGTCCGCCATATTGGGGGCGCCCCTCAGGCTGCGTTACCCCCAAGCTGCCGGGGCTAGGCCCAGCGGCGTGTATCTTTATTGCATTTATTTCCAACCATGCATTCGCCTACCACGTTTGATTACTTGATGCCCGTTCGCGGCAACCCTTCTTCTCCATGTCGACTACTTGCGCGTTAAAGGGGGGGTGCCTGAGCATCGCGACTCAGGGCTCTTACTGGCTCTCCAGCCCTCACCCTCTGGCCTTGTCCACGGCATCGCGACCTGGCATACTAGCGACGGCTGAGACAAGCTCGAGGGCCGGGACCCGAGGACGTAGAGTACTGGCATCTAACCAAATTTTGCAGGGACACATTTCAAGATATGGCCCAGTGCCGGGCGCAACCCGCCCAGAGGTAGGGCCTCGTGAGTCCCGCGCTGGCTCATGAGTGCCCAGATACACTTCACCTAGCTCTACCGTGCCGGTCACGTGTCAGGGCGGGGCTGTATACGCCCCGGGGGCTCCTCCCGGAGGGGAGCCCCCTCCCATGTACCAGTGGAAGCACCATGCTCCGTGCTGGCTGACGACACTGCCAAGGCGCGGCTATGCCCGTACACATACGGAAGCGCTATGCTCCGCGCTGGTGATAAAAAACTGAGGGTGGCCCCCGGGCCGCATTAACCTAAGGGAGCCCAGAGCTCAGTGGCCGGCCTCATCACAATGCCTCCCCTCGGGAGCGCCGCGTGAGGGGGCTGGGCACGGGGGCTGCGGCTGGGTCACGCCCAGACGTACGCCGCCCAGCCAGGCCCCTCGGGCCTGGTTCTCCGCGCGACTCTCCCCGAACGGAGCCAAGGTATGAAGGCCGTTTGCGCGTCAAGGGGGACCCCTGGGCATCGCGACCCAGGGGCCTAACTGGTCCCGTAGCCCCTCACTCCTTAGTTCCGAAAGGCTATGCTGGGTGAGGTACGCGCGTGGCCGGGCTCTGCAGACGTAGAGCGGTAGTCACACTCACATCTCGCTTCATCACCCGCCGTTTGCGCGTCAAGGGGGACCCCTGGGCATCGCGACCCAGGGGACTAACTGGCTCCGTAGCCCCTCACTCCTTAGTTCTGAAAGGCTATGCTGGGTGGGGTACGCGCGGAGTCGGGCTCTGCAGACGTAGAACGGAAGATACACCTACATCGCGCTTCCCTGCTTGTTATTCGTGCGCCAAGGGGGACTCCTGAGCATGCGACTCAGGAGCCTAACTTGTCACGTGGCCCCTCACTCCTTTGGTCCCGTCCTGGCTTCCGGTCGGGGCTAATGCTGGGTGAGGCATGTGCGTGGCCGGGCTCTGCCGGAGTAAAACACAAGCAAGTAGGGAAGAGAAGAATAAAATCCAAGGAATTTAAAAGCAAATATTACAACTCATACTGCCGTCTCAATACCAAACGAAAGTTTAAATGCCTCCCCGAGGCGTGATACATGTGTAGGAACAGGAAGAAGAGCAGGGATGGAATGGAGTCACTTGTCGGCGGTGGTTTCACCTCGTGGGACGGCAGGGTCGACAGCGCCTCGCTTCGGCCTGGTGCTGAAGGCCCCGAACTTCTCCAGCAGCGCCTCCGCGCGCCCCCTCACGGCTTCGACAACGGCAGCAGCGCCTTCGCCGCTCACAGGCTCTAGCAGGCCGTCGAGGTCGGTGTTGGGATCGCGGAGGTAGATGTGGGCGAAGACCCGCGTCAGCGCCGCAGAAGACAGGACGCGCGCCTCGGCCTCGGCCGCCGGGCCGATGCCAAGGGCGATGTCCCCAAGGGCCTTAACCAGGAAGGGAAGCAGCTTGGCGGGGCCGTCCTCGTCACCAGCTAGAGGGCTGTCAAGGCCGCTCTCGTAAAGCATCCTCAGCGAAGCGCGGGCGTCCTTCTCCATGTCCGCGAAGGCCACGCGATCCTCGGCGAGGACCCGAGCCTTGGCGCCCAGCTCGGTCTTCCTCGCCTCCAGCTCTTCCTGCAGCGCGCCTAGGCGGTCGCGGCGCTTCTTGAGCTTGGCCTCCCGGCCCTCGAGCGCCACCTCACGCGCCTTCACCCCCTCCTCCTGCTCTCGGCGAAGGCGAACCTCCTCCGCAAGTTGGCCCCGCAGGCCTTGCAGCTCGTCCTCCAACGCCTTGCAGCGATCGCGGGTTTCGACTGCTTCCCCCAAGGCCGAGTCACGGGTAGCCTTCGCCTCGAGGACAGCCCGCCTCTCCTCGTCACAGGCTGTCGAAGCCTGAACTAGCGCCGCCCGGATCGAAGCGTCAGAGCGAATCCACCCAGAAGCCAGCTCCAGGCGCCCGGCCACCAGGCGAGGGTCGGCGCCGAGAAGATCCTGCCGCAGCCGGTCCAGCTCGGCAACGGCATGTTCCAGGATGGAAGAAGAAGGCGGGGAAGCATCCGTGCGCTCCAGGACAGCGGGAGGAGCTGGGGCATCAGCTATCAGTGGAACGGAAGGAGAAAGCAACGGTGGCGAGGCCTCCGTGTCCTGAGGCGGAGTCCGCTGCGTCTCCCCAGCCGTAGTAGTGGCGCCTGACGAGGGCACCTCCGGAGTCACTTGGGACATGGGGGCTGAGCTCGCCCCAGCCAGCAAGACCAGGCCTCCCGAGGGCGACCGGGCAGGAGAAGCCCGCGCACCGTGATCACCCCCCTCCGCAGGCGGAATCGCCGCGGATGAAGCCTTAGGAGCCTTCTTCGGTTTCTTCGCCAAGGGCGCCAGCCTATCCAAGAGAAGCAATCATCAAGCCTCGTCGGCGGAACAAGGAACAAAAGAACAAGGATCAGGCGCTTACTGGTCATCACTGGTGAGCTCGGGCAGCATCCGGCCAAACTTCAAGCCAAACAGCCGGCTGGCAGGGTCGACCTTGGAAGCAGAAGTCGCGGCTGCCGACTGCCCCGGAGTAGGGGCGGACCCGTGGGGGATCAGCCCGGTCCTGTCCTTCTTAGGGATTGTGGGCGAGCTCCCGCCACCCAGCACGTCATCGCCATCATCATCATCATCATCATCATCGCTCGGCGAAAGGCGGAGAGTGCGAGGCGAGCGCCGGGGGAGGGGAGCCCTCGACTCTCCATCGGTCGCCCAGAGTCGGGCCCCTCCCCCCACTCCTCTTCGTCCTCCTCCTCGCTGGAGTCACCGGAGGGCACGTCCACCGGCCCTCCAGAAGACACCACGGGCACGAGCCCGTCCCCGTTGAAAACGGGCATGGAATTCACCACCTGCTTCCAGTCGTCGCAAAGGAACAAGGGCTTGGGAGCGCCCTCCAACGCTGCCACCTCGCCCCTGACCAGAGATTGAAGAACCGCATTCACGTCACCTTCGTCCACAGCACCAGGGCTCGGATGAGGCCTCCACATTGGAGGAGAGTACCGCCGAAGCGGAGCCAGTTGCTGCTCTAGGAACTCCCTCAGCAATGACGCGCTAGTCAACCTCGCCGTCGACATGCAGGCCGGCTTCAAGTCCGCGTCCGTCTTCTCCAACACCGGTCTCGCACGAGGATCCATGAGGTCCGCTCGGCACCAGTCACCGACACTCGCGGGCGGATCCGTGGGCAAGATCAGCCGAGGGTGGATGCGCCCGACATCCACCAAGACCCATTTGCTCCGGAAGCCATCAGCCCTCTTCCCGGGACTCGAGATGGCATTGGTGCTGCCATGCACTACAAAGCTCGCGCACGCGAAAGGAGATGTAGATGTCCGGAGGTAGAATTAGTGGCGCAGCAAGGCCACCGAAGGCTGCACCCCCACATGGGCCTCGCAGTAGTAAGCGAAGACCGCCAGAAGAAGGACGGAGTTGGGGTGGAGATGCAGGGCCTACAGGTTGTAATGGCGGAGGACGGAGAAGAAGAACTCGGAGAAGGGAGGCATCAAGCCCGCAGCAATGGAGCTTATGAAGAGGGGATAGAAGGTGCTCCCTCGGTCCTCAGGAGTGGCGGAGCCCGCCTTGAACACCTCCTCCCCGTCGAGGCCCTGCGCCGCCGCCATCCGGCGCAGCCGGGCAAGGTCAACCTTGGACACTTTCGGCGGGTCCAGGGCAGGAGAATACCAAGCTTCGGCCGGGGGTTGGCGAGGCGCCATGACTCCTTAGGTCGCGCGGCCGGAGCAGATCTGGAAGTTTGGAGCAAGGAGGGGGAGGCGCGAGAAAGGGGATCTGAGCAGCAACCAGAGGAAGCAAGAGCGAAGTCTGGGAAGATGCCCCTCCCTTATCAACCCGCGCGGTTGCTAAGGCACCCACGTCCAATCAACCGCCACGCGGCGACCAAGGCCGCAGGCTGTTAGGGCCCGAGGCGCTTCGCCCTTGCCCTTTCGCCTCTCGGCACGGCCAAGTCCATGCGCGCCTTGGGCCCGGGGGCTACTGTCGGCGTTCTGGGAATGGGGGTCCCCAGACTTGCCTGCCTGCGGCCTGCGGCGTGGCTCAAGTGGGGGCCCAACATGGCCCATCTTCATCAGCACAAGACTCAAGACCCTCGCGAGGGGCCAAGCCTCGCGAGGCGGATGACACGGCACTTCCTCAGGCGAAGCCTCATCAGGCAGGCTCGCGAGGAGGCGGAGACATCAAGGCGGGGTACCTCGCGAGGTGCCCATGGCGTGAGCCATGACGACTCAGGGCACCAGGCGGGTGCCAGCGCGCGCAGCGTCCTTCTTTCCTCTTCGGTGCAAAGGGGACAAGCGCAGCCGCGGGGTACCGAGGCATCGGGCAAAGGTTTCCACTTCGGTGCAACAAGACCAAGGCCAGCGGACTACGAGACGGAGGTCACCATGGAGCCCAGCGTGGCGTCATCACAAAGAGCCTTTGGCAGGTGAAGACTGCTTTTGTCAGGATAGATGTACTAGCTGTCCCCTTTCAAATTAGCCCGCCATTGTTGGATCCCTTCCCGCTCAATATTTGGGGAGAGGACCAGGGCCTCTATAAATAGGACTAGCCACCCACATTGCAAGGGGTTCGGTTGGTTGGGTTGGTTCGGTTCGTTTGGTTCGTTCGGTTCGGCTCTTGGCCATCGACCAGAGAGAAAGAGAGAGAGAGCAAGGTGGTGGAACTCCCCCAAGCAGTTCATCACCCAGCCAAGGACAGACCCTCGCGAGGCTGTTCTTCCTTGTATTGTTCATCCTCACCAGCCCCAAGAGGCAATCCACAAACCACACACTGGAGTAGGGCATTACACCACAACGGTGGCCCGAACCAGTATAAATCTTGTGTCTCTTGTGCATTTCTTTCAGTAGCTTAGTTCCTTGTGAGACAGAGAGGTTGAAGGCGTAATTTCCGCGCACACCCCAGTGTTCGAACCTTAAGGGTCTGCCGGAACCCGAAATCCGACAGGCTCTCCAAGAGTACCTGGAGATCCAGTTCGAAGGTATGCCTAGTTTTTACATAGTAAATGCGTGTTCACAGACTGGAAAGTATGCATATTTATCTTCCAAGGAGACGAGTAACTAGTTTGTGTCACCTTGCAGAGGGGGTGCAATGAAGATAACATTGAGGATTTCCAAGTACAAGATGTTAGGAAGGAGCCTTGCAAGAGAAGTAGGAGCTGCGCTGAGCCTCTTCAACCTGTTAAGGTAAGTCACTATATCCAACTCAACAGTTCAATTCCTTGTTTGTTTCAGGCATAGTTAATTTGCTCTTTTCTATTGCTTTATTTGTCCTCAGTTAATGAGATGCCCAAAGAATGATGCCTGATGTTGGGTACTTGTATAACTATTAGTTGACATAATTAAAGGCCTTACCATTTAATTACTCTGCCGAAGTGTGCCTGAAGCTTTGAAGTCTATTAACCAACTATTATTGAATGAGGATCACAATCTAGTTTATACTAGGCTAATGATTGCATAGTTTTGCTTGCTGTAGTATCTTTGTATGAAATCCTCTGCTATTCATTATGCTCCCTAAGACTTTAATTGAGCTACAGAATGGCCAACTGCTTGCTTACTTCTACGCAACGTGCTGTCTAAATTTGTAACTTGTTTGTGTTTTGGATTAGGCCCCAACATCATGCTCCTCTAGTGAGCTAAGAGAGATTTCTGTATACAGGCTGCACAGAATACCTTTTTATCATTTTTAAAATATCACCTACTTATGCTTCATGACGTGTAACATTATTGTTAGTCCTATTTTTCCATGTACAAAATAGTTTGTCTTGCTTGCTTCACTGCTGTAACTATATTTTGCCCTAGTCATGTGTACTTACAGAAACATTTCAGGAGTCGTGCGGCATGGCCGTTACCGAATGATTATGGATTGGAATTGTAATGTGTTGATGTTCTCGAGCATCAACTACAGGTGGCAAGACAACGTGTACATGATTCTGAACGCACAATCAACAAGTTGAGACTGGACATGCAGGTATTAGATGAAGGAGTCAAAAAAATGAAACAAGACACTGAGGTAACAATGAAGGAATTGGAGATTTTGCAGACTGAAATTTGTGCTATCTAAATCCGGCCAATCCTATTTTCTAAAGAGATTATAGTTCAAATGGTAAGTTATGTTGATGCGTGTCCATGATGTATGAGCTGTATTTGCCCAGTGTATGTAATTTGTTGTTTGTGTATGCTTTATTATCACTGGTGCCGAACCATAATGCCCAGTGGGTATAATCA
This sequence comes from Triticum urartu, assembly GCF_003073215.2. Classification (NCBI taxonomy): domain Eukaryota; kingdom Viridiplantae; phylum Streptophyta; class Magnoliopsida; order Poales; family Poaceae; genus Triticum; species Triticum urartu. Next base: position 533,509,448 of record NC_053023.1, on the reverse strand, counting down.
GCTATAATTTCTTTATTGTATAGTGTAGGATTATTCTATGTTTCTATGCCTTAGTCTCTTTATTGTATAGTGTATGTTTTTTAGAGGTGATAGTATAGAGTAGGATAATTCTTTGAATATGCTATGTCGTTCAAACGGGGGCCAACTCTCCCAAACGTTGTAGTGACCATGGCCATCCACAGACCGTAAGACCCATGGGCCATCTACGTGATGGACGATCCATGGCCTTCTATAGGCTGTCGGATCCGTGGGCCTTCTATGGGCCGTCGGATCAATGGGCCTTCTATGGGCCGTCGGGTCAATGGGCCTTCTATGTCCCGAAGGATCCATGGGCCTTCTACGGGCCGTCTCATCTATGGGCCTTGTACGGGCCGTATAAGGGGCCGTAAACACGCGAGAGCTGAAATCATCCGTTCATGTGCCGACCATAATGGGCCGTCGTTAGTCGGCCGTAGTTGATGAAGCTATGAAAATGGCCCAATGTATTAACGGCCCACAAACGGGCCGACGGTAACCATGGGCTGAATTTTGCCCACAAGCAGAAAATGACAGTAACGGGCCGAAAGTAAACGAATGCTGGAAATGAGACCAAGAATAAATGGGCCCTGAGAAGGTCGAAAGATAACATGGACTGGAAATGGCCCAACGGAATAATGGGCCGTGAATGGGTATAAAGTGATACACTGTTCATTACGGGCCAGTTTTACCACGGGCTATTAATGGGCTGAGGGTTACTAAGGGCCTCATATGGGCTAAAAGACGTCATGGGCCATACATGGGTCGGAAGTTAAAATGCTCTGGAATTATATTGGACGGTCCAGATGATGCTATTGGGGCTAATTCGGAGAGGCCGTAAAATGGGCCTAGGTTAGCGGGCTGTAAATGGGCTATATGCGAACATGCCATTAACAGGCTTGCCGTGGGCCGGCCCACCACCTTTTGACCAAGTCAAACGGGCCGGCCTTTTCACAGGAATGGGCCTCTGTTGGGCCGTGCCACATGTCGAAATATCATAGGCGCTTTGGGTCCAATGAGTGGATGACATCTATCCCAACGGCAAGCCGACACGTGTTCCCTCCAGCCAATGATGATTTTACACGTGGAAAATCCCCATTTGTCGGGGCTGTTAACGGGTTATCGGATCCAAAACCGGACCCGATAGCTTAACGGTGTTCCGTTATGGTGGATGCCATGTGTCGGTCACCCTTGACGAAAGCACTTCTGTGACACGCGATTTATCGTCATGGAAGTGGACACTTCCGTGATGATAGTTTTGGTAATGTCATGGAACACTTCTACGATAGCACAGGTATGACTATCTTGATTCTGTCATAAAATTGTCATGGATGTACATGCATGACAGAAAACGTGACCTACTGTGACAAACACGTATCATCACGGCCAGCCGATGGTTCAATCGGATACCCTTAACCACTTGTAGCCATGTGTTCCCCTCGGACCTAATAATTTTGGAATCACAAGGATTGAATGTGATACTAGGAATGGATTGGCTGTCAATGTATGGAGGAAACATCGATTGCTCCAGTAAGTCAATTTTGCTCACTACCCCGGAGGAAAAAGGATCAAGTATGTGTCCAGGCATGCGCCCAAGAGAACCCAAGTAAATTCCCTCTCAGGAGTTGTTCAGGAGGAAGTGCCGATAGTGAAGGATTATCCAGGTGTATTTCCAAACGAGCTACCAGGCATGCCGCCGGATCGAGACATTGAGTTTTTCATAGAGCTGTGCCAGGCACCGGACCAATATCGAAGAGACCATACCAGATGCCTGCAAATGATCTGGAGGAGATTAAGAAGCATATTAAGGAGTTATTGGAGAAAGGTTACATTCGACAAAGTTCGTCACCAAGGGGAGCCCTAGTGCTCTTGGTTGAGAAGAACAATGGATTCTTGAGAATGGTTGTTGATTATCGTGCATTGAATGAAGTGACTATCAAAAACAATTACCCACTACCGATGATCAATGATTTGTTTGACCACCTGCAAGGAGCTAAAGTATTCTCCAAGATCGATCTGCGATCAAGATACCACCAACTAAAGATTCGAGAACAGGATATACCCAAGACATCTTTCACCACAAGGTACGGGTTATATGAGTATACGATTATGTCATTTGGATTGACTAATGCCCCAGCCTATTTCATGAGTATGATGAATAAGGTGTTCATGGAGTTCTTGGATAAGTTTGTCGTGGTGTTCATTGATGATATTTTGGTATACTCGAAGAATGAAGAGGAACACAAGGAGCATTTGCGTTTAGTTCTCGAGAAGCTCAGGGAACATCAGTTATATGCCAAGTTCAGCAAATGCAAGTTTTGGTTGAAGGAAGTAGGATTTCTTGGACATGTTATATCAGGAGAATGTATAGCAGTAGATCCTACAAAGGTGTAATCTGTCACTGATTGGCTAGCACCCACCTCAGTTGGAGAGATCCGCAGTTTTCTTGGACTCGCGGGATATTATCGGAGATTCATTGAGAATTTTTCCAAGATTGCGAAGCCTATGATGGAGTTGCTGAAGAAGGATACTAAGTTTAAATGGACAGATGAATGTGACGCAATTTTTCAGGAGTTGAAGAAACGTTTGGTTACAGCCCCAGTGCTGGTTCTGCCAGATATATGCAAAGATTTCCAAGTATATTGCGATGCTTCTCGCTTAGGACTTGGAGGTGTACTCATGCAGGACAGAGGAGTTGTTTCATATGCCTCACGACAGCTTCGATTGCATGAATTGAATTATGCCACACATGATTTGGAGTTAGCAGCTGTAGTGCATGCACTCAAGACCTGGAGACATTTTCTTATTGGAAATCGTTGTGATGTGTACACGGATCATAAGAGTTTGAAGTACATTTTCACACAGAAGGAGCTGAATCTCAGGAAAATGAGCTGGTTGGAGCTTATAAAAGATTATGATATGAAGTTGCACTATCATCCAGGCAAGGCTAATGTCATAGCAGAAACTTTGAGCCAGAAGAGTTATGCCAATACCCTCGTAAGAGGAGGATTACCAAAGGAGTTGTCCGAAGATCTCAAGAAGCTTCGTTTGGAGATAGTCCCTAGAGGTTTTGTTGCAGCATTGGAAGTTCAGTCAACATTATTGCGAAAAAATCGAGAAGCTCAGAAGGATGATATGGAAATTGCTGAGATAAAAGAGAGGATGAGTAAAGGAAAAGCGAAAGGTTTTTGTGAGGATGAGCAAGACACCTTGTGGAGGACCGTGGTTATGTACCCAATAATGCAGAGATCAGGAAGTTGATACTTCAGGAAGCTCATGACTCGCCAAACGCGATACACCCCGGACACACCAAGATGTATTTGGGTTTGAAGGAGCGTTTTTGGTGGACTGGTATGAAGAAGGATATTGCCGAGTATGTAGCCGTATGTGATGTATGTCAGAGAGTGAAGGTAGAACATCAGAAGCCAGCAGGATTACTATAGCCTATGCCGATACCCGAATGGAAGTGGGACAAGCTTGGCATGGATTTCATAACCAGATTGCCAAGGACCTGATCGGGATATGATTCTATTTGGGTAGTAGTGGATCATTTGACCAAAGTGGCTCACTTTATCATAGTGAAAACCACCTATACGAGTGCGAAGTTGGCCAAGATATATATGACCAGGATTGTATGTCTGCAAGGAGTTCCGAGGACCATAGTATCAGATAGAGGAACATAGTTTACCTCGATGTTTTGGAATCAGCTGCACTAGACCTTGGGTACTAGGCTAGAGTTTAGTACGGCTTTTCATCCGCGGACAGATGGGCAGAACGAGAGAGTCAATCAGATTCTGGAGGACATGTTGAGAGCTAGTGCGCTAGATTATGGATCTAATTGGGATGAAAATTTGCCTTACACGGAGTTCTCATACAACAACAGCTACCAGGCCAGTTTGAAGATGGCACCTTTCGAGGCCTTGTACGGAAGGAGGTGCAGGACACCGTTGATGTGGGATGAAGTTGGAGACCGACAGTTGTTTGGACCAGATTTGATCAAAGATTCCGAAGAGAAGGTTAAGTTGATTTGAGATAGACTGAAGGTACCTCAGTCCAGGAAGAAGAGTTATGCAGACTCAAAACACAAGGAGGTAGTCTATGAAATCGGAGACAGAGCATATCTTAGAGTGTCAGCTCTGCGAGGAGTTAAACATTTTGGAGTTAAGGGAAATTTAGTCCCGAGATTGTTAGGACCATACCGAGTTTTGGAGCGTATGGGAGAAGTGGCCTACAAGTTGGAGTTACCCGAAGGACTGTCAGGAGTTCACGATGTGTTTCACATTTCCCGGTTGAAGCAGTGCCATGCTGAGATGGCCGATATTCCTCTGAGAGATACAATGCCCTTGGAAGCAATTCAGTTGGATAGTGATTTAACCTATGAGGAGAAATCTGTCAAGATTCTCGAGTTTGCCCACCGAGTTACACGCAACAAGGTTATCATGTTTTGCAAAATTCAGTGGATCCACCATACCGAGGATGAAGCCACCTGGGAATGAGAGGAAGATCTACTGAAGGACCACCCACACCTATTTTCTAGCCAACCGAATCTCGAGGGCGAGATTCATCTTAAGGGAGGTAGGTTTGTAACATCCCAAATCTTCAATTTAGAATGTTATACATAGGTCATCATATGCATATCATATTTTATTTGCATTTTGGTTTTTGATCCTAAGAATCCTAAGCAACTCAAGGACCCACGGTGAGAGTTGGGGATTTTATTATTTTCATATTTGAATTTTTTTCTCAAATGTTGAAAAGAGGGTCATTTTGATTTAATTATTTTCTCTCCGAAATATTTCGTAATAAAATATATGAGAGGAGATAATATGAATTCTCCAAAATAAAATAAATATTGGAGGAAAAATGTTAAAATCAAATGAATAATTTTATTTGGATTTTATTGCTATTTTATTCGAATTAGAAAAAATATGCATTTTTCAAAATTGCATTTTAGGACAAGAAAATGTTCACTTTGTTCTAAATATTTTATTTAGACGGTGAAAATTGTTTTTGGCATTTTTTTAGATTTTTTTATATTTATTTAGAATTTTTCCTTTTCGGCAGTTTTTTTAAAGGGACAATTACATTTGAGCCCCTAGTTGTGTCACACCCGTGTGTTTTGCCCCTAAATTCAAAAAACCCTCATTTCTATCCAAGCTCGTTTACTCCTCTTATGTTTTTGCCCTTTGACCGTTTGGCTGCAACTTTGAAAACTTCATAACGAATTAATACTAACTCAGAAAAATGCAAATAAGATATCAAAATGATCGGAAAAACATCACCTATATGTGCATGCCATTTGCATTCATGACAAAAGTACTGAAAAGTCCCTATCTCAGTTTGAGCTCATATGATGTATTTTGTCATGAATGCCCTTTTTGTCATGAATGCAAATGACATGCACATATAGGTGATGTTTTTCCGGACATTTTGATATCTTATATGCATTTTTCTGAGTTAGTATGAATTCGTCATGAAGTTTTCAAAGTTGCAGCCAAACGGTCAAAGGGCAAAAACATAAGAAGAGCAAACAAGCTCGGGCAGAAACGAGGGTTTTTTGAATTTAGGGGCAAAACACACGGGTGTGACACAACTAGGGGCTCAAATGTAATTGTCCCTTTTTTAAAAGTTCCTGGACCGAACTGGGCCAAGGGCCGAGCCGGCCCAGCGCGCCGTCGCCCTCCGGCACCGACTCGGGACCAGAGTCCCGAGCCGCCGCGCCGCCGCCGCCGTGTCCGAGCGGGACACCCGCTCCGGTGCCCCCTCCCGCAAGCACCACACGCCCCGACCTCCTATTTAATGCACCGCCCGCCACCCCTTTTCCCCGTCCCGCTCCGCCGCCTGCGCCGCACCTCGTCGCCGTAGCCGCCGCCTGCCTCGCTACCCCGCACCGCGCGCCGCCTGTCCCGCCGCCGCACCGTACCACCCCGCCGCCACCCGCGCAGCCGCCCCGCCTTGCCGGAAAGCCGTCAGAACCGCGCCGGACCTCGCGGATTCGCCACCCGGTTTTCTTAGAAACCCTAGATTGGTTATTTATTTATTTATTTAGACCGGTTCAGTTTTTCTCAGTTTAGTTTCATTTGTGAAAGTTTGTTCGTTTGTTTTAACGAACGCATTCGCCCGTTCGTCTCTGTTCACGAACATTCGCGTCGTAGTCTTTTTCTTTTTATTTTATTTTCTGCCAAGGACCTATCCGCGATTACTTTTATCGCAGATTAGCCCCTGATCTTCAAACCCTCGCAACTTTTTAACCGTTCGTCCAAATCTAGTGAAACCAATGCCAAAATCTTCGTCGCGAGCCCCTCTTTCTGTTTAATCAACTTGAACAAGGTTTTTGACAATTTAAAATTTGGTTTCAAGCAGATTTGTTTTCGGAGTTCTTTTGACTGAAGTTTCAATTCCGTAGCTCCGAATTCACTAACCCTTTTTGCAAACCGAATCTCTTTTGTTGAATTTTCAGATTGGATCTTCTTATTTGAGTTTTACCCTTGCATCATTGCTTGACTTCTTATGTATCCTATTGTTTGTTTGCGATAGAATTCCCGGAGTGCGCAACGTTCTACTACGAGTCTCTAGGTTTTGCAGATCATCAGCACGGAAATTAACACATTGATCATACTCTTTTCATACCCAATTTTTATGCATTAGTTACAACCGTCAAACACTGCATGAATAGGATGTGATTTAACTTGTGGGTATTGGGAAGTAGATGATTAGGTAGAACCTATTGCTCTTTTATTATCAAACCCTGGGGAGTTACTTCTACGTTATGCTTATATTGGCATGCTATGCTCGTAGACGTGGATTGGGTTTGAGTGCTTCCATAACAGATTTGAGATTGTTAATTAATGGTTAATTTAAGGTGGCTACTTATGTTCGGGAACATAGTAATTTCAAAAAAGTCCTACGCACACGCAAAATCATGGTGATGCATAGCAACGAGAGGTGAGAGTGTCATCCACGTACCCTCGTAGACCGTAAGCGGAAGCGTTATGACAACGTGGTTGATGCAGTCATACGTCTATACGATCGACCGATCCTAGTACCGAATGTACGTCACCTCCGTGATCTGCACACGTTCAGCTCGGTGACATCCCACGAACTCACGATCCAGTAGAGCTTCGAGGGAGAGTTCCGTCAGCAGGACGGCGTGATGATGGTGTTGATGAAGCTACCGACGCAGGGCTTCGCCTAAGCACCGCTACGATATGACCGAGGTGGATTATGGTGGAGGGGGGCGCCGCACACGGCTAAAAGATCAATGATCAACTTGTGTGTCTATGGGGTGCCCCCTGGCCATATATATAAAGGAGTGGAGGGGGAGGGTCGGCCCTCCTATGGCACGCCCTGGAGGAGTCCTACTCCCACCGGGAGTAGGATTACCCCCTCTTTAGTTGGACTAGGAGAGAAGGAAGTGGGGAGAGGGAGGAAGGAAAGGGGGGAGCCTCCCCCTCCAAGTCCAATTCAGACCAGAAGGAGAGGGCGCGCGCCCTGGTCTCTTCTCTCTCTCTCCACTATGGCCCAATAAGGCCCATACATTTACCGGGGGGTTTCGGTAAGCTCCCGGTACTTCGGTAAAATCCCGATTTCACCCGGAACTATTCCGATGTCCAAATATAGGCTTCCAATATATCAATCTTTATGTCTCGGCCATTTCGAGACTCCTCGTCATGTCCGTGATCATATCCGGGACTTCGAGCTACTTTCGGTACATCAAAACACATAAACTCATAATACCAATCGTCACCGAACATTAAGCGTGCAGACCCTACGGGTTCGAGAACTATGTAGACATGACCGAGACACGTCTCTGGTCAATAACCAATAGCGGAACCTGGATGCTCATATTGGTTACTATATATTCTAATAAGATCTTTATCGGTCAAACCGCATAATGGTATACGTTGTTCCCATTGTCATCGGTATGTTACTTGCCCGAGATTCGATTGTTGGTATCTCAATACCCAGTTGAATCTCGTTACCGGCAAGTCTCTTTACTCGTTTTGTAATGTTACATCTCGTAACTAACTCATTAGCTACATTTCTTGCAAGGCTTATTGTGATGTACATTATCGAGAGGGCCTAGATATACCTCTCCGACAACCGGAGTGACAAATCCTAATATTGATCCATGCCGACTCAACAAACCCATCGGAGACACCTGTAGAGAACCTTAATAATCACCCAGTTACATTGTGACATTTGGTAGCACATAAAGTATTCCTCCGGTATTTGGGAGTTGTATGATCTCATAGTCATAGGAACATGTATAGTTATGGAGAAAGCAATAGCAATAAACTTAAACGATCATCGTGCTAAGCTAACGGATGGGTCAAGTCAATCACACATCATTCTCTAATGATGTGATCCCGTTAATCAAATGACAACTCATGTCTATGGTTAGGAAACATAACCATCATTGATTCAATGAGCTAGTTAAGTAGAGGCAAACTAGTGACACTCTGTTTGTCTATGTATTCACACATGTACTAAGTTTCCGGTTAATACTATTCTAGCATGAATAATAAACATTTATCATGATATAAGGAAATATAAATAACAACTTTATTATTGCCTCTAGGGCATATTTCCTTCAGTCTCCCACTTGCACTAGAGTCAATAATCTAGATTACATAGTAATGATTCTAACACCCATGGAGTCTTGGTGTTGATCATGTTTTGCTCGTGAGAGAGGCTTAGTCAACGGGTCTGCAACATTCAGATCCGTAGGTATCTTGCAAATCTCTATGTCTCCCTCCTTGACTTGATCACGGATTGAATTAAAGTGTCTGTTGATGTGCTTGGTTCTTTTGTGAAATCTGGATTGCTTTGCCAAGGCAATTGCACCAATATTGTCACAAAAGATTTTCATTGGACCCGATGCACTAGGTATGATACCTAGATTGGACATGAACTCCTTCATCCATACTCCTTCATTTGCTGCTTCCAAAGCAGCTATGTACTTTGCTTCACACATAGATCCCACCATGACGCTTTGCTTAGAACTACACCAACTGACAGCTCCACCATTCAATAGAAACACATATCCGGTTTGTGACTTAGAATCATCCGGATTAGTGTCGAAGCTCGCATCGACGTAACTGTTTACGACGAGCTCTTTGTCACCTCCATATACAAGAAACATACATATCCTTAGTCCTTTTTAGGTATTTCAGGATGTTCTTGACCGCTGTCCAGTGATCCACTCCTGGATTACTTTGGTACCTCCTTGCTAAACTTATAGCAAGGCACACATCAGGTCTGGTACACAGCATTGCATACATGATAGAGCCTATGGCTGAAGCATAGGGAACACCTTTCATTTTCTCTCTATCTTCTGCAGTGGTCGGGCATTGAGTCTGACTCAACTTCACACCTTGTGACACAAGCAAGAACCCTTTCTTTGCTTGATCCATTTTGAACTTCTTCGAAACTTTATCAAGGTATGTGCTTTGTGGAAGTCCAATTAAGCATCTTGATCTATCTCTATAGATCTTGACGCCCAATATATAAGCAGCTTCACCGAGGTCTTTCATTAAAAACTCTTATTCAAATATCCTTTTATGCTATCTAGAAATTCTATATCATTTCCAATCAACAATATGTCATCCACATATAATATTAGAAATGCTACAGAGCTCCCACTCACTTTCTTGTAAATACAGGCTGCTCCAAAAGTCTATATAAAAAATATGCTTTGATCACACTATCAATAAGTTTATTGCAACTCCGAGATGCTTACACCAGTCCATAGATGGATCGCTGGAGCTTACATACTTTGTTAGCACCCTTTGGATCGTTACAACCTTCAGGTTGCATTATATACAACTCTTCTTCCAGAAATCCATTCAAGAATGCAGTGTTTACAACCATTTGCCAAATTTCATAATTAAAAAATGCAGCAATTGCTAACATGATTCGGACGAACTTAAGCATCACTACGGGTGAGAAGGTCTGATCATAGTTGTTGGGGATATTACTACTGGACGTAAACTGGCCAGAAGTAGCCGGGTTAACTCTATGAAGATTAGAATCCCATGAAGACATAAGAATGATGGCGCTTTGTGAAGGCCCAAGGCCCAAAGGCGAGTTAACACCTGTAGATGTAAACCAACCTTGTTATGTAAACTTGTATTGTAAGTTAGAGGAATAGAGACCGAGCCGGACACCTTTATGATCCGGCCTCAGGACTTTGTAAACCGGCGGGCGTCAACCTGTGTATATAAAGGGACGACCCGGCCACGGTTTGAGGACAGGAAACAACAACTCGAGGGCCAGTAAAAGTGGATTCGCTCCCTGGTCACCGAAACCCTAGCAATACCAATCACAAACTAGACGTAGGCTTTTACCTTCATCGAAGGGACCGAACTAGTATAAACTCCCCGTGTCCCCTTGTCCGGTTTAACCCCCTTAAGCTAACCCTTAGCGATGGCTCCACGACTAAGTCCTTTCACAAGGACATCTGCCGTGACAAACCCACGACAGTTGGCGCCCACCGTGGGGCTATCACACGATGTTTTCGAGTTCTTAAAGGGCGGCTTTGATGTACTCAGGGGATACGCTGTGGGCCGGATGACGAAGAGTCGTCGCGGCAAGCTCTACATCGACAACGCGGGATGGGGCCCTGAGGCCGATTCAATTGAATACGGGTACTGGGTCCCCTGGAATTCACGTCTTCATTGGCAAGATTGGCGAACCGGGCCCTGAGCCGGACACCTGCACCGACATCATCAAGACGGCTCAGCGTGCAAGCCCGTCCCTGGTTCAGCCCATGACAAAGAATGTTTTCGTAGGTGTCATCCATGGAGCAGAGTATGAGGACGGACCGGCATCCTATGGAGAAACCGTTGTCTGCTCCGACGACGAGTCTTCTGGAGAAACCGAATCGCTCTATCAGCTACAGGATGGCCGGATTAGTGGAGGATCTGAGCGCAACAGTATTCCGGACACCCCTGATCTGCCAAACCGGGCCGCTATCTTCATGGTCGGTACACAATTAGTACCCCACTCATCAACTGCCGCAGCAATGCTCTCCGGTTCAGCAACAGCCACGCCGACGGGGGCGGGGAGCTCTGCGCCACCTCTGGCTCAAGTTCTTTCTAACTTGTTCGACGCTTTGGCAACATTGATGGCCACGGAAGTGGACACAGCAGCCCAGGATCAGCACAATGTGGAGATTGCAAAGGTGAAAGATCAGATAACTCAGGCTAAAGCAGACCTAGCGGCAGAGAATGCTAGGATGGCTATAGAACGGGCCGAGTTGGAAGCTCAGGCCTACCGACTTAGGCTGGATCAGAATGCTTCAGAGGAAGTCATGAGAAGAAGATATCAATCGCATCTCCCGCCAAGTTATGAGCCAAGAAATCTTTTCAATACGCCAGGAGCAGTGTGGGAGTCCGGGATTAGGGGGTCTCCGGACAGCCGGACTATCTCCATTGGCCGGACTGTTAGACTATGAAGATACAAGATTGAAGACTTCGTCTCATGTCCGGATGGGACTCTACTTGGCGTGGAAGGCAAGCTAGGCAATATGTATATGGATATCTCCTCCTTTGTAACCGACCTTGTGTAACCCTAACCCTCTCCGGTGTCTATATAAACCGAAGGGTTTTAGTCCGTAGGACAACAATCACAACATACAATCATACCGTAGGCTAGCTTATAGGGTTTAGCCTCTCTAATATCGTGGTAGATCTACTCTTGTAATACCCATATCTTCAATATTAATCAAGCAGGACGTAGGGTTTTACCTCCATCAAGAGGGCCCGAACCTGGGTGAAACTTCGTGTACCTTGCCTCCTGTTACCATCCGGCCAAGACGCACAGTTCAGGACCCCCTACCCGAGATCCGCCGGTTTTGACACTGACATTGGTGCTTTCATTGAGAATTCCTCTGTGTCGTCGCCGTTAGGCTTGATGGCTCCTACTATCATCGGTAGCGATGCGGTCCAGGGTGAGACTTTTCTCCCCGGACAGATCTTCGTATTTGGCGGCTTTGCACTGCCGGCTAATTCGCTTGGCCATCTGGAGCAGATTGAAAGCTACGCCCCTGGCCATCAGGTCAGATTTGGAAGTTTGAACTACACGGCCAATATCCGCGGAGACTTGTTCTTCGACGGATTCGAGCCACAGCCGGATGCGCCGCACTGTCTCGATGGGCATGACCTAGCTCTGCCACCAGACGGTACTCCAGAGGCCGCGCCCACACCAGCTCCGACCTTTAGCTCGGAGCCAGCTGCACCAATCAAGGATGGGTCGCTAGACACCGCCTCAGGGGCTGCAGTCTCAACGGCGATCGAGCCGAACACCAGCATAGTCCTCTGCGCAGCCCATGACTCCAAGGTGCCGGACTCTCCTCCGGACCCCGAACCATCCGCGCCCCGGCCAATCGAATCCGACTAGGCGCCGATCATGGAATTCACCGCTACGGATATCTTTCAGCACTCACCCTTCGGCGACATTCTGAATTCAATAAGGTCTCTCTCTTTGTCAGGAGAGCCCTGGCCGAATTATGGCCAACAGGATTGGGATGCGGACGACAAAGAAATTCGATGCCCACCCACCACCCACTTTGTAGCCACTGTCGAGCATTTAACTGACATGCTCGACTTCGACTCCACAGACATCGACGGTATGGACAACGATCCGGGAGGCGAAGATGAACCACTGCCCACAGGGCGCTGGACGTCCACTTCATCATATGACGTATACATGGTGGACACACCAAAAGAAAACGACGACGAGGAACGGAAGGACGCACCGAAGGCTTGTTCCCTCGAGAAGTAGTCAAAGCGGCGGCGCCAGCACCGCCCCAAATCCCGCCTTGCCAGAAATAACGACCACACAGACCCAGCGTTGGAGCAGGGCGAATCACTACCGGACCATGGCAATACGGAAAATCAAACCAAACAAACCAATTCTGTCAAAGATAATAGTCCGAACGACACAACGCCGGACAGGCACCCGGAGCAGCAGAATGCCCGTCAAAGGCTTGTTGCCACCGCGAGGAGCCTAAAAAACAGAAGCAAAGGCTCAAGGCTACGCAGGGCACACTCCAAATCAGATGGAGTAAAATACTCAACACAGCAGCGAAGTATGGAGACAATCGCCCCACCAAGAGCTACCCGAACCGGAAGTTGCTACCTGAATTCGATGAGGAGTCCTCAGACCCCTCACAACCAAAAATCAAACACAGCCACCTGGCCGGATAGACGACCTCACGGCCAACATAGAGCGGCAAATAATGCCACTCACAAGACAATACGCGATTCACGCGGGGGCTTGCACCAAAAGGACAGCGCAACCAGATCCATCTATGGACCACGCAAGCACGCCCCAGCATACAATATAACATCCGAACAATGCGGTACACCCAGATACAGGGGTGCCGCACACCCCCTATGTTTCACCGATGAGGTGCGGGATCATGAATTTCCAGAGGGATTCAAACCTGTAAACATAGAGGCATACGACGGAACAACATACCCTGGGGTCTGGATCGAGGACTATATCCTTCACATCCATATGGCTCGAGGAGATGATCTCCACGCCATCAAGTACTTACCCCTCAAGCTCAAAGGGCCAGCCAACCACTGGCTTAAAGGCCTCCCTGAAAACTCCATTGGAAGTTGGGAAGAGCTTGAAAACGCTTTTCGGGCAAATTTCCAAGGAACTTATGTCCGGCCTTCGGACGCGGATGATTTGAGCCATATAACTCAACAGCCCGGAGAGTAAGCCCGAAAACTTTGGAACAGGTTTCTTACTAAAAAGAACCAAATTGTTGACTGTCCGAACGCCGAAGCATTGGCAGCTTTTAAACATAGCGTCCATGATGAATGGCTCGCCAAACACCTCGGCCAAGAAAAGCCGAGAACAATGGCAGCATTAACAAGCCTCATGACCCGCTTTTGCGCGGGTGAGGATAGCTGGCTAGCCAGATGCAGCACCAGCGACCCCAGTACATCCGAAGTTAGAGATGGAAATGGGAAATCACGGCGCGACAGCAATAACAAACGCCGGAACAAAGGAGACAACACGAAGAGCACGGCAGTAAACGCCGGATTCAAAAGCTCTCGGCCATGTCAGAAGCCGCCCTCTAAAGGCGCCAGAGACGAACTGTCCAGCCTGAATAAAATTCTGGACCAAATATGTCAGGTCCATAGCACCCCTGGCAAACCAGCCAATCATACCCATAGAGAATGTTGGGTCTTCAAGCAGTCCGACAAGCTCAACGCCGTACACAAGGGGGAGGATACACCAAGTGAATATGAGGATGAGCCTCTCAAGGGAGACGCTGGGGAACAAAAGAAATTTCCACCATAGGTCAAAACAGTAAACGTGTTGCACTTGATCAATGGAAGAAACAAAACGGCACTCCCAGAAAAATACGCCCGAAGGCCTATCACCGCGGAGTCCTGCCACTGGTTGTCTCAACCGATCACTTTCGACTATCATGATTACTCAGCAAGTATCAGGCATGCAGGATGGGCTGACCTGGTATTAGACCCAATAATTGACAGATACCGCCTCGCACGAGTCCTGATGGACGGTGGCAGTAGTCTAAACCTGATATACCAGGATACAATTCGCGAAATGGGGATAGACCCAACAAAAATTCGCCATAGCAATATTGCCTTTAAAGGAGTAACGCCAGGCCCAGGGGCTTGTTGTACCTGCTCCCTGCTACTAAACATTATATTTGGCTCCCCCAATACCTTCCGTAGCGAACATCTAACCTTCCACATCGCTCCGTTCCAAAGTGGCTATCAAGCACTACTCGGACGCGAAGCTTTCGCTCGCTTTAACGCAATACCACACTACGCTTCCCTCACACTCAAGATGCCCGGTCCACGTGGCATCATTACAGTAAACGGAAATATTAAGCGGTTTCTGTGCGCCGAAGAGCGTGCGGCTGCCTTAACAGCCACACACTAAAAACGGCCTCACCAACTAATTAGCAGGTCCCCTATTACAATACAAGGGGCTCAACGGGCGCATACAAGTGGTAATTCTTACTCACCTTGAATTATACATGGTTTATTTAAAAAACTATCTTTTTGCACGGTAGTTTTTTTACCTAAGCTCCTCTCTTTTACAGATAATCATCGTGCTACACCCGTCCAGGATACAGCACAACGGAGACACATGCGCAGACATGCAGTAGGGACCCGCTCCAAGGATTCTTTTTAGATTAAGACCCTGCGTAAACATTTTTTACTGTCTCTTGTTGATACATATCCACCGAATTCTCAGCACAATTGAGAAGGATGCTGACATCTTGGCATGTGGCCACGTCAGAATAACGCACATACCAGGACAAAAGGGGCTTCTTACAAGCTTCGAATCATTGTCTTTGGTCAAATGTTGGGTTTGCCCGGCTCCTGTGTTTTGGTGCCTTACGTTCCGCTTTGCCAGCTAAGGTAGCACCAGGAGAACTACTGCGATTGTGCCCTGGTTCATCCGGACGAGCGCCTCAGTAGAGAAAGCCGAAAACTGACTGTCATGATATAGCGTGAGGTTGGTCAACCACTCAATAACCTATCGGCATGTTAGAATTCCTCCACCTTAACGAAGGGCCATTTTCCGGCCAAGCATATGCGCAACCCACGATCGGGAGAGTGCGGAGCCACCAGGGGCTATCTAGTAGCCCCACTGTCAAACTCCTATGGCTAAGTGAAAGTGTTCAAGCATTATAGCCCGGTTGCCTCGCTCGCTGCGCTATCACCTCCTTATCAGGACCAAGACGTTGGGTTAAGTGTGAACACGCGTTTTTTGCGAGCACCTCCGCATTACATGCATGGGGGTTGAAGCCGACGACTACAATCTTTCAGGTTATACACATGTATACATAAACGGCCGCACAGGAGGCATCATACCACTTTCAGGCAAAAGTATAAACACAGCCTTATAAAAACTTCATAAAAGCATTATGTTTACAATGAGAATACATATCACTCAAACATAATATTTTTCGAGCACTGGGCCTCTATCAAATGGGCACCCTCGAGAACTTCCTCGAAATAGTGTTCGGCGGCCACACGGCCTATAGCCGAACCCTGCGCCGCAACAGTGGTAGCGTCCATCTCCGCCCAGTATGCTTTAACACGGGCAAGGGCCATCCGCGAGCCTTCTATGCACGCCGACCTCTTCATCGCATTAATGCGCGGCACCGCATCAAGGAGCTGCTGCACTAAGCTGAAATAGTTGTTCGGCTTAGGCCCTTCCGGCCATAGTTGATCCACAACAGACCTCATGGCGAGTCCGGACAACCTATTCAGTTCGGCCCATTCGGCTAGCTGGTCAGTCAATGCAAGCGGACGCTCTGGAATGTGGAATTGCGTCTAGAACATCTTGTCCACTTCACGATCTGTCTGACCTTGGAAGTACTTGGCCGCATCGGCAGCGCTCGCCGCCAAATCCATATACGCATCTGCCGAGCTCCATAGCCGATCCAGAGGGGCATACCGTGGATCTCCGAACTTCCTCCGTAACATGAAGGGTTTTCCAGCCGCAATATCCCTGGCTTCCCGCAGCTCCTCCTTCTTTGCTCTCATAGCAGTACGGGCGTCTTTGTCTGCCATCGCGGCCTTCTCAAGGTCCGTTGCCTTCGCCTGGTTCTCTTTCTCAAGGACCCGGCAACGGTCGGCAGTGTCTTTCAATTCTACGGCCATCTTGGCCATCTTCTCTTGGCTCTCGCAATGTGCGGCCTTCTCGGCTTTCAACTCTTCGGCCGCCTTCAAAGCAGCCGCATTACTACTCCTTGCTTGTTCCTTGGCTCGGGCAAGTTCCGCCCGCAAGGCTTCCACGGTGGCAGCCCCATCTGCAGTCACAACATATTAAAGATACTAGCATTATGCTGCTCTTACTATGTGGCATTCACCGGATAATAACACTTACCCTGTGCCTCGTCAAGCCTCTTGTTAACAAGAGCGATGTCGGCGTCTGCCGCATCCAATTGCCGTTTTAATTGGGCAAACTCCCTAGTCCTGCTAGCCACCAGAGCTCCCACCACCTGCACATAAAAGCAGATGGGTTATTGCCTGGGAATTTGATCCTCTATTCGTCGCCGTTCTCGACGACAACCAGAGTCTCAGGGGCTACTATAACATGTGCAGTACTATCACATATTATCTCACATACCTCAAAGCCTGTCAATAGACTCATAAAGGCTTCATGTAATCCGCTTTCAGCGGATGAGATTCTCTCCATCACCGTACCCATCAGCATACGGTGCTCTTCTGAGATGGCCGCTCGCCCCACCAACTCCCTCAGAACGTCTGACTGCACACTAGAGAGTGTCAGACTCTTTCGTATGCTCTCTTCGGGAGCCGGACACTGGGGACTTCTGGGGTCTACGGGACTATCCTCTGGCCTCACCGGATCCGGAGAGGCCCTCCGCGACGACACTCCGGGGTCGCCCGCTTCTAGAGCGGAGGAGTCCGGGGGGAGGCGTTTTGCTCTCCATCATCTCCGAAAGAAGATCCCCCGAAGACGAACTCATTTGAGAGGGGCTGAGGCCCGAACTACAAGATATATGTGGTGGTTGTTTTCTCAGAGGAAAAAGATAGCATACTCTTACTATTAAATATTTTGGATCACTTACAACTCGTTGAAGGGTAGATCCTCTCGCGGACTTTGTGCGGCAAAAGCACCCCCCGAGGCAGGACCCTCTGTGGGAGACTTCTTCTCTCGTTTGGAGGCTTCAGCTTCCGGATCCTCGGAAGCAGTCCTTTTCCTCCCCCGGTCATCCTCCTTCGTGGGAACGCTCGTTCCCTTGATCGGAGAGGGTAGCGATGGGGGCCCGCGTTCGCCCGTATCATCCCCCTCGGTTTCTTCCTTCAAGGGTTCCGGGCAAGGTGCGACCTCGAGCATCTTCTCCAAAACCGGATTTTCCAAACCCTCAGGGAGGGGGGCCAAACACCGAATCATCTTCGCCTTCATTGGCCAGTCCTAGTCAAAAGGCGAACTCTCAAAAATAACCTCGAATAAAAGATAGTATGTTCGGCTAGAGGATTTCTTACTTGTTCGGTGACGCGATTACTACTCAGGCCCACGTTCTCAGTGATATCCGGACACTCCACTTGTGGTCCGAAGAATGACTTGTACATATCCTCGTGCGTCAGGCCGAGGAAACATTGAATGGCACGTGGTCCCTCTGGGTTGAACTCCCACAAGCGCAGGGGCCAGCGTTTGCAAGGCTGGACTTGACGAACCAGCATAACTTGTATTACCGCAACCAAATTAAAATCTCCCTCGAAGAGATCTCTGATGTAGATTGCAGCATAGGCACGTCCTTGGCTGGACCCTAGCTCAGGCCCCTGCTAATCCATGACATCAGTTGTGGTGGGGGGCCCGGGCGGAAAGCGGGGGCAGCCGCCCACTTGGCACTTCTGGGAGCCATGACATAGAACCACTCTCGTTGCCATAATTCGGATACCTCTGGAAAGGAACCTTTCGGCCATGGAGCTCCTACCATCTTGCCTATTGATGCACCTCCGCACGCTGCATGCTGCCCCTCGATCACCTTCGGTTGTACTTCAAAGGTCTTAAGCCACAGGCCGAAGTGAGGGGTCACGCGGAGGAAGGCCTCACACACAACAATAAATGTCATGATGTGGAGAAAGGAGTCCGGAGCTAGGTCATGGAAATCTAGCCCGTAATAGAACATCAAGCCCCTAACGAAGGGATCCAGAGTGAGGCCTATACCTCGGAGGAAGTGGGAGACGAACACAACGTTCTCGTTGGGTTCGGGAGTAGGGACGACCTGCCCTCGGGCAGGCAGCCGATGCGAAACCTCGGCGGTCAGGTATCTGGCCTCCCTCAACTTCTTAATGTCCTCTTCCGTCACGAAGAGGGCATCCATCGGCCTTGAAGGCTGGATCCGGACATGATTGAAGATCCGGAGCACCTAACCTGGGCTTTGGGTGTTAGAACTCGAGGCGGGGGAGGGGTTTGGTTGAGCATGAGAGGGAAAAAGCGAAAACCTTGTCCCCTTATAAAGAGGGTGAATATCAAGCGTCCTCTCCGTAGCCTTTTTGGACTTAGCTATAATCTAGGAGTCCTAGACATGGTTGGGGTTACCCACGAACCGCATTAATGAGAATCTCGTAATCAGGGGAACACGATCTCCGCTTTGGCAAGACGTGTCAAGAAACCGCCTCGCGTTATGGGTGGAGCTGGTTAAGAGAAACGGTTTGAATAATCACCGGGCCATGACGTAACGTCATATTGCCAGAACAAGCCAGCAAATTAGATCTGCGAAAAAACATTATTCTCTCGACGGTGAAATGTGGGACTTATTTTGCAGGGTCGGACACTATCCTCGTATTCAACTTCTTCTGTAATGTATTCAGAGAAGGAACCCGGCTTGCAATGCCGAAGAGAACTACGCGCTGGACTCATCGTCATTGAAGCCTGGTTCAGGGGCTACTGTGGGAGTCCTAGATTAGGGGGTCTCCGGACAGCCGGACTATCTCCATTGGCCGGACTGTTAGACTATGAAGATACAAGATTGAAGACTTCGTCTCGTGTCCGGATGGGACTCTACTTGGCGTGGAAGGCAAGCTAGGCAATACGTATATGAATATCTCCTCCTTTGTAACCGATCTGGTGTAGCCCTAACCCTCTCCGGTGTCTATATAAAATGGAGGGTTTTAGTCCGTAGGACAACAATCACAACATACAATCATACCGTAGACTAGCTTCTAGGGTTTAGCCTCTCTGATCTCGTGGTAGATCTACTCTTGTAATACCCATATCTTCAACATTAATCAAGCAGGACGTAGGGTTTTACCTCCATCAAGAGGGCCCGAACCTGGGTAAAACTTCGTGTCCCTTGCCTCCTGCTACCATCCGGCCTAGACGCACAGTTTGGGACCCCCTACCCGAGATCTACCGGTTTTGACACTGACAAGCAGGAACGAGTAACCAGCCAATATTATACCGGACGGAGGCGCCAGGAACAGGAGCGCCGGTTCAGCCGCACACAACGGACCCACCTCGTTAGAACAGCATTGTGCCACAGTATGTTCCAACACCTCTCGGGCATTACTCCAACCCATTCAACAACATTCTGGTCGCCGCTTCACGATTGGCAGCCCTCCCAACCGACGACGAATCACCAGTTGCGATTGAGGCACGGTGGGCCAGAGATCTCCTTCAAACAGCTCTAAACTAGCAGCAGGCATATTCGCACAGTCGTGAGAGGATTCATTCCACCCCCCGTCCAAGCCGGAGCTACAGCAGGCACATTGAGGATGAACTGGCCGTGTCAAGCAGTGCACATCGCCGTAACTCGCCACGAGGGCACAACCCAGCAGGGGGAGGTGCTAATGCGCAGGATGTGGTGGATCATGGTAGCGCATGTCGAGAGGCCGAGTTAGCAGCTCTGCACGGAGCCCGTCAACCAACTCCAGTTCACCCTACCACTTCAGAATAACCAGGTGTGGTATTCAGTTCCTTAGGAGTGCCATGTCTTACCCCCGCTTTGCATAATGTGAGACTGCCCAAGGATTTCAAAAGGCCTCGTAAGGTGCCCAATTACACCACCGATCTGCAACCAGAGGCGTGGGTTGAAAGCTACGAGATGGAATGGAGATGTTGGATGTGGATGAAGCAGTATGTGCTAAATACTTCACCATGATGTTGGAAGGAACAACTTGTACATGGTTGAAGAGCTTACCAATTAACTCTGTCGGATCATGGGCTGAATTGAAGCACCGGTTTATCCAGAACTTCAAAGATACTTGTAAGCAGCCCATGTCAATTGTGGATTTGGCCGCTTGTGTCCAAGAGGATGGGGAGTCCACGACCCATTGGGTAAAGCGGGTCTCAGCTATGTTGCATTCATCGGATTGTATCAATGCAGATACCGCAGTACTAACATTGGAGGGCAATTGCGGTTTTCTGCCGCTCAAACAGAAGTTAGGAAGGCTTAAACGTCACTGCAATGATATGTCAACGCTTATGGCCGCTTTGGTTAAATACGCCGATTCAGATAATACCAAAGACCCTGACTCAGAGGAGGACAAACCGGGGAAAGGGAAAAAGAACGGCAACACCAAGGGTCAGCAGCATAATCCGGCTGGCCATGGGAACAATGGTAAGCGCAAGGCTGACAACAGTTTGGACTTTGTGGCTAACACCAATGCTCAGGAGAATGGTCAGCGCCGTAAAGGCAAGCCGCCCCAGAGAGGCGGAGGTTCAGGCCCCAATTTGGAGCGCCTGTTAAACCAGCCCTGTCCAAAGCATGGATCGAAGGAGAAGCCAACATGACATCTTTGGAAGGATTGTTATATCATGCGAGATTTCAAGAACTCCAATATGTTTCAGTACGATAATGGCCCGCCCGGCGGTTCAGGAGGTGGTTTCCACGGGCCGGGTTACGGAGGCAGCAACTCCGGTTCAGGATTTCAGGGCAATCAAACCGGATACAACAATCAAGGGAATCAGGGCAACCAGGGAGGTTACAACCATCAGGGGAACCAGCAGCAGCAGCAGCAGTCGGGTTATCAGAGCAATCCTAAGCATTTAAATAGTGGGCAGTATCGTGTCTTCACCACTAGCTTGTGTAAGCATGATCAGAAGCTTCACAAGAGGGCAGTAAACTCTGTTGAACCGGCGGTACCTCAGTATTTGCGCTGGTCTGAGCAACCCATTTTGTGGAGTAGAGAGGATCACCCCCCCCCGAATTGACAATCCGGGTCATCTGGCTTTAGTGGTGGCCCCTCAAGTTGGGGGATATAAGTTCACTAAGGTACCTTCCGTCGTATGGGGTTGACAGATAAGAATCTTAAACTGTCAAACACCATTTTTCACGGTGTGGTGCTTGGTAAGTCCGCATATCCAGTGGGCAAGATAGCCTTAGAGGTGGCTTTTGGAGATGATCATGATTCAAGATCAGAAACATTGACTTTTGAGGTGGTGAAAATCAAAAGTCCATATAACGCTTTGTTTGGGCGGCCGGCTTACGCTAAGTTCATGGCAAGGTCGTGTTACGTTTATCTACAGCTTAAGATGCCTGGTTGTAAGGGGACCATCATAGTACACGGGAGCAGGAAGATCACTTTGGAATGTGAGGAAGGTGATGCGGCTTATGCTGAGTCGGTTTGTGCCATGGAGGAGCTGATGTTTTATAAAGACCAAGTTGATCCGGCAGATATGACCTCTTTGAAAAAACCAACTACGGAACACGATCCGGTGTTGAAATTTAAATCGTCCACAGATACTAAGATGGTTGATTTTGTTCCTGGCGATTCAGCCAAGTAGTTCAGCATCAGCGCTAGCTTGGATCCCAAATAGGAAAGCACGCTCATCGAGTTCATCCGTGAGAACCGGGACATCTTTGCATGGAAATCTTCTGACATGCCAGGTTTACCGAGGGAACTCGCTGAACACACACTTAACATTGATCCTAAGTTTAAACCGGTCTGACAGTTTCTCCGCCGCTTCAATGAAGAAAGGCGCAAGGCAATTGGTGAAGAGGTAGCTCGGTTGTTGGCCGCAGGGTTTATCGTGGAGGTATTTCACCCGGAATGGTTGGATAATCCGGTGCTGGTTCTTAAGAAAAACGGCACTTGGCATATGTGTGTAGATTACACAGACTTGAACAAGTCTTGCCCTGCAGACCCCTTTGCCCTCCCACGTATTGATTAGATCATCGATGCTACGACGGGTTGTCACCGTTTGTGTTTTCTGGATGCTTATTTTGGTTATCATCAGATCAAAATGGCAGCTAATGACCAGGAGAAGACAACTTTCATCACTCCCTTTGGAGCCTTCTACTATGTCTCCATGCCCTTTGGGCTTAAAAGTGCCCAGGCGACTTATCAATGATGTGTTCAGAATTGTCTTCATAAGCAAATTGGGCGTAATGTTCATGCATATGTGGATGATATTGTGATAAAATCCAGGAAGGAGGAAACATTGGTAGATGATTTGAGAGAAACCTTTGACAACCTCCGGGTTTACAAGATGATGCTCAATCCAGAAAAGTGTGTCTTTGGTGTCCCAACAGGCAAACTCTTGGGTTTTCTGGTGTCAAATAGAGGCATTGAGGCTAATCCGGAAAAGATCTCAGCAATTACATCTTTGGCTAAACCGGCGTGTATTAATGACGTTCAACGTTTGGCCAGCCGGATTGCGGCTTTGAGCCCGTTTATCAGTCGTCTTGGGGAGAAGGCTATCCCTCTATATCAGATGCTAAAGAAAATGGAAGATTTTGTCTGGAGTGAGGCGGCTGATAAAGCATTTGAGGATCTGAAGAGGCAGTTGGTTGAACCGCCTGTGCTTGCAGCCCCAATCGATAAAGAGCCGTTATTGTTGTATGTGGCTGCTAATGCCCGAGCTGTTAGCGTGGCTATCATGGTGGAGCGCAAGGAAGCTGGAAAGGAATATCCGGTTCAACATCTGGTTTATTATATCAGTGAGGTGCTCATTGAATCAAAGCAGAGGTATCCACATTGCCAGAAGCTGGTGTATGGAGTGTTTATGGCAAGCCGGAAGCTCAAACATTATTTTCAGGGTCATCCTATCACAGTTGTCAGTTCAGCCCCTCTGGGCGATATCATTCAAAATAGAGAAGCAACTAGCCGGATTGCTAAGTGGGCTATTGAGCTTGGACCTCACGGGCTCAAATACGCACCTCGCACAGCCATTAAATCCCAAGCACTTATGGACTTCATCAATGATTGGACAGAGTTGCAGGCACCAGAGGAAAATCCAGATAACACGTATTGGACTATTCATTTTGATGGATCCAGACAGTTGGAGGGCTCGGGTGCGGGAGTCATACTAACTTCCCCACGAGGTGATAAGTTTTGTTATGTCCTCCGTTTAATGTTCCCTTGTACTAACAATGCAGCTGAGTATGAGGCCTTACTCTATGGTCTTCGAATGGCTAAGGAGATGAACTTAAGCCGGGTTAAGTGCTTTGGGGATTCAGATCTGGTGGCTCAACAGGTGTCTGGCACTTGGGATTCTAAAGACCCACTCATGGCCGCATATCGACGAGAGGTGGACACAGTGGCTGGTCACTTCAAGGGTTATCAGGTGGACCATATAGACCGGCAAAAGAATGAAGCGGTGGATGCTTTAAGCCGCCTTGGTTCTCAGCGTAAACCGGTCCCACCAAATGTCTTTCTTGACATGCTACATAATTTGTCGGTCAAGGTACCAACAGAGGAGGAGTTGGCTATTCCTGATCCGGAGGCTCAATTGATGGCAGCTTTGCATGTCATACCAGATTGGACAATCCCACACCTGGCTTACATGAACCGGGGCGAGTTACCGGAGGATGAAACCTCGGCTCGGAAGATAATCCGGCGTTCCAAGTCAGTGACCATACTCAATGGAGAGTTACATCGTTACATCGTTCCAGGGGAAATTCAGCGTTGTGTCTCTCCTCAAGAGGTGTAACACCCCGGATGTAATTTACCTTATATGTATCCCAACTCTTGCCGTTTCCGTCCTAAGTTATTTTATTTTCCTCGGGTTCGGGTTTTTGTCTCCGTGTGTTGTTGCCTTTGTCATGCATCTCATATCATGTCATCATGTGCATTGCATTTGCATACGCGTTCGTCCCATGCATCCGAGCATTTTCCCCGTTGTCCGTTTTGCATTCCGGCGCTCCTATCTCCTCCGGTGGTCCTTTCGACCTCTTTTCGTGTGTGGGGGTTAAACATTTCCGGATTGGACTAAGACTTGCCAAGCGGCCTTGGTTTACTACCGGTAGACCGCCTGTCAACTTTCGTGCCATTTGGACTTCGTTTGATACTCCAACGGTTAACCGAGGGACGGAGATGGCCTCATTCGTGTTGCAGCCCAACATCCTTACAATTTGGCCCAAAACCCACCTAAACCCCTTCTATCGTCTAGAGCGTTCGATCACGATCGCGTGGCCGAAAACTGCACTCCATTTGGAGCCTCCTAGCTCCTTCTATGTATAAATAGGACTCCCCCTCTGAAATTTCGGGCAAAATCCACCCTAACCCTAGAAAAAATCCCCTCCTCGCGCCACCGGACGAGATCCGCTCGGCCGGACATGTCCGCCCTCACCGCGTCCACTCCTGAAGTGCCACGTGGCGCCTGAGCCCCACATCGCCGTTCGCACCCGCCGCGGCTCGCGGGGCCCGTCTCCGGCCCTCCCGGCCCGTCGCCCTCCCCGCCACCTGGATCGTGTCGCGCCGCCTGTCTACCTCCTCGCCGGCTAGCGCTCAGCCTGCTGCCGATCGACTACGGCCAGGGCCGCCGCCTGAGTTCGCCGCCCGCCATCGCTACTCCGGCGAGCCGCGCCACCTGCCGCGCCGGCCGAGCTCCGGCGCCGCGCCTCCGCCGCCCGGCCACGCCGGCCACCTCCACCGCCCCGGCCGGACTTCTCTTCTCCGGCGACCTCGCCCACGTCTGGCGACCTCGACGCGCTGGTGAACAGTAACCGCCAGATCCGGCCTTGGTGCGCGCGCCCGCGAGGAACCCTAGATCTGGAATTGGGTTGACTTTCCCCTCTCTCCTTTAATTTTTTTGCAAACTTTGGCATGTCGTATCTCTGCATCCGTAGCTCTGATTTGCGCGTGTAGCATATCCAAATGTTCGCCTCGACGAGTACATCATTTCATCTCATTGCACCATTTTCATTTGAGATCATCTTAATGCCCGAAATGCTATTGGAAGAGAGCTATGTGGTGAATTTGTCAGATCTGTTTCAGCAAATAGCTATTTGTCATTTTTTCCATGATTAATGTGTGCATGATATGATCCTGAGCTCTACATGTGTTTTTTTATATGCCATGCCATCTTTACATAGGTGCTTTCCATGTATTTTTGTGACATCTTTGGTGACTAGCACAAGCTTGCAAAGTAGTGTAATCAGTATTGCTGATTTCAGGGACTTAGTATTTCACTAAGTCCTTGTTCTGTTTTTGTCATTATGCCATATGTTCATGTTGTTTCCTAGTGATTCGTACCTCTTTTGAGGATGATCAGTAAGGATGATTTGTTAATCTATCCATTCTTGTCTTTGTTTGCATTTATGGAGCACCGTAGCTTGAGTCAGTCGAGCTCTACTTTTGCTATAAAGTTAATACTGGCAGATTGTTGACATGTTTAGCGATTTTGCCGAGGATGTTGCTATTGATCCGTGCATGCTATGTTGTTGTTCTTGCCATGTCTAGCTTCTATGTTATGTATTCTTGATGGGTGTATGCCTAGTTTGTCATGACATGCTCTGTAGTGAGTGCATCGAGCTCGTAAGCATGCCTACTCGTTAACTGATTTGCATGCTCCAGTTTTTCACTAAGTCTGAGATCTGTTTATGTTTTTGCCATGTTCACATGCTTGCAATTGTATTTTATGATCCATTTTGGCTCAAGGTCACTAAGGGACTTTTGTTAAGTGCTTTGAGTAGCTTCATTCCGTGCCTTCCTTTGCAATGTGAAGTTCCTGTAGCATGTAGTTTTCATGCTCTAAAGTGTCCTTCCTCATGTTAAATTCCAGACTTGTGTTAATTTCACTAAGTCTGAAACCTGTTATCATTTGCACTTTTTCCATGCTTGTTTGAATCTGTTAATGGATGAATTAGCCGTAGCTCAGTGTTCATCATTTGTCAAGCATCATGAGTGGATCCCTGCCATGTATTTTTTTTGTCATGTTTGAGTGCTGTAGCATATTTATCTTGATGCATTTAGTTGGTCACTTGCTGATTATCGCAGAACGGTGCCATATTTGTTTCGCTTGCCATTTCCAAACCGTGCATCCGATTCCGGTGATCTTTATATCAATTTCAACCGAAATCCCCTCACCTTTCCAGTGGCACCCTTGGATTTCCTAGTTGAGGCCAGGTTCAATCATTCCTTATCAAATCTTGCATATGCATCACATATCGCATCCCGCATAGCATACCATGTTTGCATCATGTTGTTTGAGCATTGCACGTGGTTGATTGTGTTCCTTTTGCTTGTTTGTCTTGTTTGGGTAGAGCCAGGAGACGAGTTCGTGAACGAGGAGCCAGTTGAGTTTGCTTACGAGGATCAAGTCAACTCTGACAACTTTGCAGGCAAGATGACTATACCCTTGAAATCACATCTATTTTTGCTGGCTAGATGCTCGCTCTTTTGCTATGCCTATGCTACGATGCCTACCACTTTCTTATCATGCCTCCCAAATTGCCATGTCAAACCTCTAACCCACCATGTCCTAGCAAACCGTTGATTGGCTATGTTACCGCTTTGCTCAGCCCCTCTTATAGCGTTGCTAGTTGCAGGTGAAGATTGGAGATCGTTCCTTGTTGGAACATTGTTTATTGTTGGGATATCACCATATTATCTTGTTTATCTTAATGCACCTATATACTTGGTAAAGGGTGGAAGGCTCGGCCTTTTCCCTAGTGTTTTGTTCCACTCTTGCCACCCTAGTTTCTGTCATATCGGTGTTATGTTCTCGGATTTTGCGTTCCTTACGCGGGTGGTTTATAATGGGAACCCCTTGACAGTTCGCCTTGAATAAAACTCCTCCAGCAATGCCCAACCTTGGTTTTACCATTTGCCACCTAGCCTCTTTTTCCCTTAGGTTCCCGGAGCCCAAGGGTCATCTTTATTTAAACCGCGGGGAAACTCGAGGGTTGGTCCGAACTGGGCAGGCTGCGGGGCCACCTTGGGGAAACTCGAGGGTTGGTTTTACTCATAGCTTGACCTATCTGAGTGTGCCCTGAGAACGAGATATGTGCAGCTCCTATCGGGATTTGTCGGCACATTCAGGCGGTGTTGCTGGACTTGTTTTACCATTGTTGAGGATGTCTTGTAAATACTGAGATGCCGAGTCTGATCGGAATGTCTCGGGAGAAGGAATATCCTTCGTTGACCGTGAGAGCTTGTGATGGGCTAAGTTGGGACACCCCTGCAGTGATTTGAACTTTCGAAAGCCGTGCCCGCGGTTATGGGCAGATGGGAATTTATTAATGTCCGGTTGTAGATAACATGAAACTTAACTTAATTAAAATGAATCAACCGCGTGTGTAACCGTGATGGTCTCTTCTCGGCGGAGTCCGGGAAGTGAACATGGTGTTGGAGTAATGCTTGACGTAGGTTGTTCTAGGATCACTTCTTGATCATAGTTGTTCGACCGTGCTTTGCCTTCTCTTGTCGCTCTCTTTTGCGTATGTTAGCCACCATATATGCTAGTCGCTTGCAGCAGCTCCACATCATACCTTACCTTACCTAAAAGCTTAAATAGTCTTGATCGCCAGGGTGCGAGATTGCTGAGTCCCCGTGACTCACAGATTACTTCCAAACCAGATGCAGGGACCGATGATACCGCTCCAGACGATGCGCTTGAGCTCAAGTGGGAGTTCGATGAAGACTCTCGTTGTTACTATGTGTCTTTCCCATATGATCAGTAGTGGTGCCCAGTTGGGGCGATCGGGGACCGTGTCTCATGTGGGGGTTGATCTTTATTTTGGTACCATAGTCGGACCATGAGTGTATTGGATGATTGTAATGTTATTCATGTATTTGTGTGACGTGGCGAGTGTAAGCCAACTATGTAGCTTTTCTCCTTTTATCTTTTTACATGGGTTGTTGTGAAGATTACCTTACTTGCGACATTGCTTTCAATGCGGTTATGCCTCTAAGTCATGATTCGACACGTAGGAGATATAGCCGCATCGAGGGCGTTACAAGAGGATTGTGAGATCTTGCGAGAAATCCATGAAGGGGATTGTGGTCACCACGCCGGTTCAATGTCTTTGGTTGCTAAATCTTTCCACCATGGTTTTTACTAGTTAACAGCTCACGCTGATGTGAAGGATTTAGTCAAAAGATGTGACAATTGTCAAAAATTCGCACGCCGTGCTCATATTCCGGCTCAGGAGTTGAGGATGATTCCAATAACTTGGCCGTTTGTGACTTGGGGGATTGATATGGTTGGACCCTTCAAGCGATCCAAGGACAAAAAGACCCACTTGTTAGTGGCAGTTGACAAATTCACCAAATGGGTGGAAGCAGAGCCAGTCAGTAAGTGTGATGCAGCCACGGCGGTTCTGTTCATCAAAAAGGTGATATTCTGGTTTGGCTTTCCACACAGTATTATAACTGATAATTGTACTAATCTATCAAAGGGAGAGATGGAGGAATTTTGCCAACGTGAGCACATCCGGCTTGATACAACATCGGTGGCTCACCCCCAATCTAATGGTCAAGCGGAGAGGGCAAATCAAGAAATTTTGTGAGGTATTAAACCCCGGCTTATGATTCCTTTGCAACAGACACCGGGTTGTTGGGTTGAGGAGTTACCTTCTGTGTTATGGAGCATCAACACCACACCCAACAGATCTACGGGTTACACACCTTTCTTCATGGTTTATGGAGCGGAGGCAGTTCTTCCTAGTGACATCCGTCACGACTCACCCCGTGTGACAGCTTATGTTGAACCTGATAATGAGAAGGCACGTCAGGATTCTCTAGACCTGTTAGATGAGGAGCGTGATCTTGCAGTAGCATGTTCGGCGATCTATCAACAAGATCTCCGACGTTATCACAGCCGCCGGGTTAAAACCAGAACTTTTTAAGAGGGCGATCTGTTGCTCCGGCTCATCCAGGATCAGACTGATATGCACAAGTTATCCCCACCTTGGGAAGGACCTTTTGTGGTCAGCAAGAATCTGCACAATGGATCATACTACCTCATTGATGTTCGAGAGCACAAAGACTCATGTAAATTGGAGGAGGAGACCAAGCGGCCGTGGAATATAGCTCTTCTTCGGCCTTACTATACTTGAGCCACAGGCTCTTCATATGTACATATTTATGACAATGTATATATTATATAATAAACCGGAGCCTCGAATAAAGCGGGGTCTCTATTCTTTTTACATCATGTGTGTGCTTACAAGAGTTTCTACTGACAAAGCGGAGTTTTGTTAAACCGGTCTCTGCAGTCGCACGGATATAAAGATAATCACTAGGGGGCTTGGTCATATCTGTACCTACACCTCTTGATTGGTTTGAAACCACAAAGGGATATCACTAGGGGGCTTGGTTGTTATCACACCATAGCTACACCTCTTGATAGGCGTTAAGCCAAAAGGAAATTATGTGGTGCCAAAGAGAGTTTGTTGCATTAAGCACAACTCAAACATAGGTAACCATCGAGCACAACTCACATATTACCTGGGGGCTCTTTGCTTCTCAAAGAACAAGGAGTTTTGCACCCTTGTAATATGCTATCAAGCCACGGCTTGGAAGCCTGGTGTATTCACCTAAAAACCCGGGTTAACCTGCCTTCATCAAGTAAGCCACTCCTGTCCAGGTAATCCTGGTATGACCCGCCGAACGTTTGAAAAGTCAATCTTTTATAGACCCTGAACTTGTCAAAGTTAAAACGACGATTGGTTAATTGGAGGCCCATCTTAAAAGGCTTTGTTAAATGGTTTAACTCAGTGGCCTGGCAGCCCATGAAAAGCCTCGATTTGGAGTCTGGCAGCTCGTAAAAAGCCTTGCATGTTCTTTTTGAGTTCTATTTGCCAAGTTTTTGGCCTTTGTTGAGGTTCATAATATCTTCTGACAAACCGGCATCCTTGACCCAGCTTGGATTTCAACTACAAGTTGTCAGTCTTTGATCAGTTATAATCCTGCGTTCATTAACCTAGTCTGGTTTTGACTAACAAGTTGCTAGCGTT
The DNA here is from genome assembly GCF_003073215.2 of Triticum urartu. Classification (NCBI taxonomy): domain Eukaryota; kingdom Viridiplantae; phylum Streptophyta; class Magnoliopsida; order Poales; family Poaceae; genus Triticum; species Triticum urartu. The sequence continues at coordinate 533,478,769 of NC_053023.1, read as the reverse complement.
ATAAGGAAAACCCGGTGTTTATTATATCCTGGTACGGTTTATTATCATAATCCGGCAAATTAAGGACGGAGTCATCAATGCTCCGGATTGGTGTTTCACCTTTACCATACAAGCCGTTGGTCAGCCAACGAGGTATGTTGCAGATATTATTTTTTATATACAAACTTTGATTATCCATCTAAGTATTGTATATTTGTGGGCATCATGACCCGTCGAGTGGTAAACCACTAGGATACTTTCAAGTTCTTGTCTCCAGGAACACAAATCATCATGGGCTATGCATACATAGATCGCAAACAATGGAGCAAGTTTTCACAATATCAAAGCACCACAAAACATGCTCGATGGCTTGACAGATAAAGGAGTTTTTGCTATCCTATTACAAGAAGCTTCAAAACAGATCCAATTGAATAATTGTTTTTAAGCATTGGCACATGATAGCTGGAAAACCGGCTGCCGGTTCAAGATGCTTTGTCTGGACGGTTTGACGGTTGAGAGTCATTTGGTGCAATCACTTCTTCTTCATCCCCCCAGACGCTGGAAATCAACCGTTGGCCAATCGATTCCGGTTAAAGCTTGAAACACGGCTTCTTCATGGATAAGGCTGGAGGGGTTGATGTCAGGAGCGTAAGTATGCTTACGAATTGGAGGCACAAGTTCTTCGACTTCATGGATTTCGGCAGGCTGTCTCTTCCCTTCAGTGTCGTAAGCCGACTGGAAATGAGATAAATCTGTGTCTTCTGCTAGTTTGCTGGCTATTGGCTGCATCTCCTTTGTCAGCCTTTGGAGATCATCATTGTCGAAGTTTGAACCGTCCTCCTTCACACCTGGATATCCTTTTATAATATCATCTGCTTGAAAGTCCGGAATCCATGCCTTGGCCCAGATTAGCGCGGTTAATGCTCCTGATCTTGCGGCTGCCTTCTTCAGTTCGGTAATCCGGGCTGGTAACATGGCCAGCTTCTCAAGAGTTTCTTTTATCAGTGATGGCGCCAGCTTATTGTAAGCCGCAGTGCAAATTGCACGCTGGGATCCAGAGTATAGCTGTTCAATCAAGGTATAAGCCGCTTTAAGCTTCATCCGCATATCCGTGCCCAGATGAGTAATACGAGTGCCTGTCACGGTTTAAATTCAGCCAACTGGTAAATGATAAGATCTCATGAATTGGACAAACAACATAAGGAGATACTTACAAAAACAGCGGACGTCATGGTGTTGATTTGCCGCTTCAAACCAGTTAGTTCATCTACAACTGGCTTCAGGGCTGCTTCGGCATCCTTAGCTCTTTTGGTTAAACCGGCCTTCTTGGTTTCCCAGTCAGCACGTTCTTTGTTAAAAGACTCCTTTAGCTTTTCCATAGCTGTCAGGGCTTTGGTCAACTCCTCCTTGGCTTTCACAGCCTCTGCTTGTTGGGACTTCATGTTCTCTTGCAAATCAGCGGTTCGGGCATCTCTATTGCTTAGCTCGGCCTGTAACAATGAAGATATGTCAACAATAATATATGTATTTTCTAAGCACAAAGCATATAACAAGTTATGCACTTCGTACTTGGGGGCTAATGCCTATTTGCTCTAATTCACTACATCTTTTATAAGTCTCCAGAACAATGCAAGCATTATCCTTGATACTTGGGGGCTAATGTACATCTGTTCAAAATGGACGCATGGATTAAAGACCCGGATTACCTCTCAAAGCTAAAATGGCCTTTGGGGGCTACAGTGAGGAAATCTATATAATTACATTGGTAAAGTATCGGTTTTGGTTTTGACTAAAGACCTGACATTTTGAGGGTCAGCAGGAGAGGATTAAAGTATTACAAAGACCCAATTTAAGATTAACATCATAAAACGGCCCTTGGGGGCTACTTGGGCTAGCGTTTCAACTTTGGAATCAAGAAATAAAGGGAGATGAAAATACCTCATAGCGTCCCTTCATCAAGTTCACCAAACCGGCTTCATAGTCACGGTTTGAGTGCAGACGGTTTAAGAAACCAGAGTGAAGTTCTTTAGCACTGAGATGGGCATAGCTTGATAAGTCAGTGCTCCATTACCCTTTTCCCTAGCAGCACGCTCTTCTTTGGCACTATGTTGAGCCAAGATTAAGGGATGGCCAGGAGAGCTGTGGCCCATGCCAGTAATGATAGCATCATCTCCTTGGCCTTCAGTAGTTTTTGCGGGTGATGACGGAGTATCAGTACCTCTCACTAGACTAGCCCGGTTTGGAGCTGCCGGTTCAGTGTCAGGCACAGCAGGATCAGCTTCTGGTTGTTCATCAATATTCCGGTCTTGAAGGGGCGGTTCTTCAAAGGTAGCTTCAGGATGAGGACCCTCCGGCTCACGAGTTTGGTCCGGTTCACCTATGTGCTCTTCTTCAAAAACCGCCTGGTCTTTTGACGGATTGTTGACCCGAGCTTTCTCGCTGGGTCTGGCTTTGGCTCTGCAAACAAAATTAAAAGAGGTTTAGCATCTTATTCAAGATGTGCAACGCATTTGAATAAAGGGTTTGAATACTTACCCAGCTACAGTTTTAAGAGGAGGGAGTTGGGTTGCTATTGACTCACCAGAAGATGAGGGAGGTGTCACCTGATAATTTGAATCGGATGGATTAAGAGGTTGTCTGAAATAACCTGCCTTGGGATAAGAATTGTCAGAAGTGGGAGAGACCTCAGACCGGCGCTTCCGAACCGGGGTATCAGGTAAACCGGCCGAAGTGACCTGTTGGCCACTATGCCGGGTTGTCCGACGAGCTTCATGCTGCCGTGTCTTCAAAATAAATGTTGGATCCAAGTAAGCAAGAGGATGAGAAAAGCTTACTTTCCGGACTGCTTGACGGGTTTTTTGTGTTGGCATAGAGTCTGAACCGGAGGAAAGGGTAATTACCTCTACATCATTAGCCTGGCTGCCTTCTACGTCCTCCTGATAAAGATCATTGTTAATGAGGTGCATGAAAAGGGAGCCAAGTGAGTCAAGTTCTACATCAACTTCCGGATCATCTGCATCTTCATCAAGTTCCATGCTGATCTGGTCAGCCGTTTTCCGCTTTGAGGTACGCTTGACGACTTTGGTTTTGGGACGGGATGGCTTTGCCGCTTTATCTGCGGATTTCCGCTTCCAGAAGGGATCATCACCCTGTTCATACACAAACAGAGGAAAGTTCACAAGATTGAACAATTTAAAAGATATCAAAGATAAAAAGGAAGCATAGTGCTTATAGCAGGCGGTTTATTTTGAGTATAGAAGGGGTTCAAGCCGGTTTGACGACAGACTGATTCCGATTCATTCAAAATTTTCTTAACGCCTTCATTGACCTCTTCATCGGTTATCTGAATGTTGATATGGCGTTGGGGGTCTTCAACCTCACCGGTATAGTCACACATTAAACCGGGGCGGCGGTGTAATGGCAAGACGCTCCAAGATATCCAGCAACGCATGAAATCAACACCTGATAAACCATTGGCCATAAAGGCCCGGAGCTTGGCGAGTTGAGGGGCATATTTGGCCCGTTCTGCAGAACTTAAACGTTGCGGCATTGGATGAGTGTTGGAAAGCCGGTGATCACTATAGCCTAGAAGAGGATTCTCATCTTTAGGAGAGGTATCTCTGCAGTAGAACCAAGTCTGGTTCCATTCCTTAGGGTGACTGTGCAGTTTGGCATGAGGGAATTCAACTTCCTTCCGCTTTTGAATAGGGACACCACCAAGTTCAGTGTTGGGACCATTTACAAACTCTGTATGCCGGTTCAAATGAAAAAAGTCCCGGAATAGCTCAGCAGTTGGTTCTTCTTGTATGTATACTTCGGAGAAGTCTTGGAAGTTGCATAGATTGGACACCGAGTTGGGTCCGATATCTTGAGGATGGAGTTGGAAACTGGCAAGAACATCCCGGAAGAACTTCGACCCATGCGGTTTGAAACCACAGCCTATGTGGTCGACAAAGACCACTACCTCACCCTGCCTCGGGATCGGAGGATTCTCTGTTCTTGGAACTCGCCACCGAATTTCCGTTTTCTTCGGCAAGGTGCCGAAATTGACCATTCTGTTCAATTGTTCTTCGGTGATCCAGGAAGGAGCCCAGTTGCAAGCGGCAAACTATTTGGCCATTGTGAAACGAAAAGCTGAAAAAGAAATGCCGGTTTACGAATCATTCATGGTGGTGCGCAAGATGCAATGGAATAAACATATACAAATGTGTGAAATTGCATAAACCGGAGACTGATACAATAATGAATGACAAGACAATATCAGAACAAAGGTATGCACATGATGTTAAACCGGAGTATAACAATGGAGGTAAAAAGGGTTCGCCGGTTCACCAGGGGACTAATGGTATGTGTTAGGTTGCTTTTACAAAGGTAAACCGCCTATGTGGTAAAGAGGATACAGATCTAAGGTAAGAATGACTAAGTAAAGTAAAACAGGTTGCACAAGGGGACATGGGAATTTTGGATCTACCGAAAGACAAGAAAGCAAAAATATTTTTGACCTAAAAGAGTTGGACCCAAAGCAGGTTGTAATGGTTCAGATCAGTCTTTCACGTACAAAAGGTTTGTTGTGTTAGCGGAAGGTAAACCATTACACGGAATATATCAAGATTGAGATTTTCTATCCATAGACTAAGGAGGAACAGGGAAGAGCAGCACCGGAGCTCTATGAACTTCGATGAACTACGAAGAACGAGGAAACCCTAGACAGATCTACAAAGGGGAAAGGAAAAGACTTACAGCGACTGATTGAAGCAACAGAGGAACACCGCATGTCTCTGGTAATGGTCCGATTGATGCAGCAGCCTTTGTCGAAGCAGAGGGGAAGCTCGGTGACGGCGGCGGCGCTCAGGGGCAGAGACGTCACGAGGAGGAAGAAGAAGTGAAGGAGACGAAGGGGAAAAAGGAGAAGGACCTATGGTCCTATTTATAAGGCAAAGCGGTAAAGCGACAAGTGCGGGAATCGAGGAGCTCAAAAATGGATAGTTAATAATGGTGTCGCCTTGATGATTGGATATGCATTAATGAAGGTAATCTTCGGCTTCAATGAATAGATGACGTCAGGGCGGTTTGTTATGATCTTGGAGCATGACGTCACGGCGGTTTACAAGATCAAGGTGAAGATGCAAAGGAGGAGTTTTTTTTCTAAGTGTTAAAGATTGACATGAACAAGATCAAACCAATCTGGGGCCTAATGTTGGGGATATTACTACTAGACATAAACCGGCCAGAAGTAGCCGGGTTAACTCTATGAAGATTAGAAGCCCATGAAGACATAAGAATGATGGCGCTTTGTGAAGGCCCAAGGCCCAAAAGCGAGTTAACACCTGTAGATGTAAACTGACCTTGTTATGTAAACTTGTATTGTAAGTTAGAGGAATAGAGACCAAGCCGGACACCTTTATGATCCGGCCTCGGGACTCTGTAAACCGCCGGGCGTCAACCTGTGTATATAAAGGGATGACCCGGCCACGGTTTGAGGACAGGAAACAACAACTCGAGGGCCAGTCAAAGCGGATTCGCTCCCTGGTCACCGAAACCCTAGCAATACCAATCACAAACTAGATGTAGGCTTTTACCTTCATCGAAGGGGCCAAACTAGTATAAACTCCCCATGTCCCCTTGTCCGGTTTAACCCCTTTAAGGTAACCCGTAGCGAGGGCTCCACGATTAAGTCCTTTCACAAGGACATCTGCCGTGACAAACCCACGACAATAGTCAACTCCTTGAACTTGTCGAAAACCTTTTGCAACAAGTCGAGCTTTGTAGACAGTAACATTACCGTCAGCGTCAGTCTTCTTCTTAAAGATCCATTTATTCTCGATGGCTTGCCGATCATCGGGAAAGTCAACCAAAGTCCACACTTTGTTCTCATACATGGATCCCATCTCAGATTTCATGGCCTCAAGCCATTTTGCGGAATCTGGGCTCATCATCACTTCCTCACAGTTCATAGGTTCATCATAGTCAAGTAACATGACTTCCAGAATAGGATTACCATACCACTCTGGTGTGGGTCTTACTCTGGTTGACCTACAAGGTTCGATAGTAACTTGATCTAAAGTTTAATGATCATCATCATTAGCTTCCTCAGTACTAGTGTAGGAATCACTGGAACATATTTCTATGATGAACTACTTTCCAATAAGGGAGAAGGTACAATTACCTCGTCAAGTTGTACTTTCCTCCCACTCACTTCTTTCAAGAGAAACTCCTTCTCTAGAAAGGATCCATTCTTAGCAACGAATATCTTGCCTTCAGATCTGTGATAGAAGGTGTACCCAATAGTCTCCTTTGGGTATCCTATGAAGACACATTTCACCGATTTGGGTTCGAGCTTATCAGGTTGAAGCTTTTTCACATAAGCATCGCAGCCCCAAACTTTAAGAAATGACAACTTTGGTTTCTTACCAAACCACAGCTCATAAGGCGTCGTCTCAACAGATTTAGATGGTGCCCTATTTAACGTGAATGCAGCTGTCTCTAAAGCACAACCCCAAAACGATAGCGGTAAATCAATCAGAGACATCATAGATCGCACCATATCTAGTAAAGTATGATTACGACGTTCAGACACACCATTACGCTGTGGTGTTCCAGGTGGCGTGAGTTGCGAAACTATTCTGCATTGTTTCAAATGAAGACCAAACTCGTAATTCAAATATTCTCCTCCACGATCAGATGGTAGAAACTTAATTTTCTTGTTATGATGATTTCCACTTCACTCTGAAATTCTTTGAACTTATCAAATGTTTCAGACTTATGTTTCATCAATTAGATATACCCATATCTGCTCAAATCATCTGTGAAGGTGAGAAAATAATGATACCCGTCGCGAGCCTCTATATTCATCAGACCACATACATCAGTATGTATGATTTCCAACCAATCTGTTGCTCGCTCCATTGTTCCAGAGAACGGTGTTTTAGTTATCTTGCCCATGAGGCATGGTTCGCAAGTACCAAGTGATTCCAAAAGTCCATCAGAATGGAGTTTCTTCATGCGCTTTACACCAATATGACCTAAACGGCAGTGCCACAAATAAGTTGCACTATCATTATCAACTCTGCATCTTTTGGCTTCAATATTATGAATATGTGTATCACTACTATTGAGATTCATCAAGAATAGACCACTCTTCAAGGGTGCATGACCATAAAAGATATTACTCATATAAATAGAACAACCATTATTCTCATATTTAAATGAATAACCGTCTCGGATCAAACAAGATCCAGATGTAATGTTCATGCTCAACGCTGGCACCAAATAACGATTATTTAGGTCTAAAACTAATCCCGAAGGTAGATGTAGAGGTAGCGTGCCGACCGCGATCACATCGACTTTGGAACCATTTCCCACACGCATCGTGACCTCGTCCTTAGCCAATCTCCTCTTAATCTGTAGTCCTTGTTTCGAGTTGCAAATATTAGCAACATAACCAGTATCAAATACCCAGGTACTACTGCGAGCATTAGTAAGGTATACATCAATAACATGTATATCAAATATACCTTTGTTCACCTTGCCATCCTTCTTATCCGCCAAATACTTGGGGCAGTTCCGCTTCCAATGACCAGTCCCTTTGCAGTAGAAGCACTCAGTCTCAAGCTTAGGTCCAGACTTGGGCTTCTTCACTTGAGTAGCAACTTGCTTGTCGTTCTTCTTGAAGTTCCCCTTCTTCCCTGTACCCTTTTTCATGAAACTGGTGGAATTGTTAACCATCAACACTTGATGTTCCTTCTTGATTTCTACCTCCACAGCCTTTAGCATCGCGAAGAGCTCAGGAATAGTATTATCCATCCCTCGCATATTGTAGTTCATCACGAAGCTCTTGTAGCTTGGTGGCAGTGATTGAAGAATTCTCTCAATGATGCTATCATCCGGAAGATTAACTCCCAGTTGAATCAATTGATTATTATACCCAGACATTTTGAGTACATGTTCACTGACAGAACTATTCCCCTCCATCTTGCAGCTGTAAAACTTTTTGAAGACTTCATATCTCTCAATCCGGGCATTTCACTACTAGGAAAAGGGCTATAGTTATAACAGTGGTGCACCAGATACAGGTGCGCCATTAATGTCCTCATTACTAATGGCGCACCACACCCACGGTGCGCCAGTACTAGCAATTTTTTTATTTTTCCAAAACCAGTAATGGCGCACCAGGGCATTGTGCGCCATTACTAGTTTCAACTAGTAATGGCGCACCACACACTCTATGCGCCACTACTAACAATTTTTTTTACTTTTTTTTTCAAAACTAGTAATGGCGCACCAGTGTATAGTGCGTCATTACTAGTTCAAACTAGTAATGGCGCACCACAACCACGGTGCGCCACTACTAACAATTTTTTTTATTTTTTTGCAAAAACTAGTAATGACGCACCACGTAACAGGTGCGCCATTAGTAACCACGGTTTCTAATGGCGCATTGTTAGGTGGTGCGCCATTACTAACTTTCTTTGCACCCCCCCTGTGGACCGCCTTTTCAATTTTAGAAAAAATAAAAGAAAATGATGGAAATGTCAAGAAAATAAAAGAAAATAAGTTTCCCATGTGATATGTGGTCTAGTTGGGAAAATTTACAAATATGAATTTTGACTTTATTTGCAAAATCTCTCTGGAATTTAGTAAAATGGGCATAACTTCTGCATACGAACTCGGATTAAAAAGTTTTTTTTATGAAAAATCATCTACTCGAAAAGTTACATCCGAATTGTACGGGGGGAACTTTGTTCAAGATTTTAAGAATCCCCAAAAACCTAACAAAATGAAAGATACGGGGCTTTTAAGATCTAGAGGGGGGAAAATGAAAAAAAAAATTAAAACTTACTAGTGGCGCACCATTTGCTAGGTGCGCCACTAGTAACAGAAAAATAAAATTGGTTTCAAAAAATTGGATTTTTTTTTTCAAAATATGATACGTAATATGACCGGGAAGTTTGAAATATTTTTTCAAAATTTCATCACACTCATGAACACGAACAAAGTCCTAGACATCAACAAGGTTTAATAGGATTGATATGATAGATATATCAACAAGTGCCTGTTAAGTGAGTTGGTGTTGGGGTTGGATAGAACTGTGAAGTTAAGCGTGCTTGGGCTGGAGTTGTGTGAGGATGGGTGACCTTTTGGGAAGTTTGACCACGGAGTGCGATTTGACTTGAGATTAAGTATATTGACCTGAGATTAAGCCATAGTGACACGAGATTAAGAAAAAATTGAAAAAAAATTGATTTTTTTTGAAAAAAATTTGTTTGTAATGGCGCACTTCTATGTGGTGCGCCATTACTATTTGTTACTAGTGCCGTGGTAATAGTGGCGCACCTATAGTGCGCCATTAATGGCAAAAATATGTGCGCCACTAATTAGCCTTTTCCTAGTAGTGTTTGCTTGAAATATTAACTTCAACTCCTGGAACATCTCATATGCTCCATGACGTTCAAAACGTCGTTGAAGTCCCGGTTCTAAGCCGTAAAGCATGGCACACTGAACTATCGAGTAGTCATCAGCTTTGCTTTGCCAGACGTTCATAACATCTGGTGTTGCTCCTGCAGCGGGTTTGGCACCTAGTGGTGCTTCCAGGATGTAATTCTTCTGTGCAGCAATGAGGATGATCCTCAAGTTACGGACCCAGTCCGTGTAATTGCTACCATCATCTTTCAACTTTGCTTTGTCGAGGAATGCATTAAAATTCAATAGAACAACAGCACGGGCCATCTATCTACAACAACATATACATGAAAAATACTATCAGGTACTAACTTCATGATAAATTAAAGTTCAATTAATCAAATTACTTAAGAACTCCCACTTAGATAGACATCCCTCTAATCATCTAAGTGATCACGTGATCCACATCAACTAAACCATGTCCGATCATCAGGTGAGATGGAGTAGTTTTCAATTGTGAACATCACTATGTTGATCATATCTACTATAAGATTCACGCTCGACCTTTCGGTCTCAGTGTTCCAGGCCATATCTGCATATGCTAGGCTCCTCAAGTTTAACCTGAGTGTTCTGCGTGTTCAAAACTGGCTTGCACCCGTTGTATGTGAACGTAGAGCTTATCACACCCGATCATCACGTGGTGTCTCGGCATGACGAACTATAGCAATGGTGCATACTCAGGGAGAACACTTATACCTTGAAATTTAGTGAGAGATCATCTTATAACTCTACCGTCAAACTAAGCAAAATAAGATGCATAAAGGATAAACTTCACATGCAATCAATATAAGTGATATGATATGGCCATCATCATGTTGTGCCTGTGATCTCCATCTCCAAAGCACCGTCATGGTCACCATCGTCACCGGCTTGACACGTTGATCTCCATCGAAGCATCGTTGTCGTCACGCCAACTATTGCCTCCACGACTATCGCTGCCGCTTAGTGATAAAGTAAAGCAATTACATGGCGATTGCATTTCATACAATAAAGCGACAACCATATGGCTCCTACCAGTTGCTGATAGCTGTGTTACAAAACATGATCATCTCATAAAATAAAATTTAGCATCATGTCTTGACCATATCACATCACAACATGCCCTGCAAAAACAAGTTAGACGTCCTCTACTTTGCTGTTGCAAGTTTTATGTGGCTGCTACAGGCTAAGCAAGAACCGTTCTTATGTACGCATCAAAAACCATAACACGGTATAGTGATTGCTTTTTGATCTTCAGAAAGAACCATGTTCATTGAATCTGATTCAACTAAAGCTGGAGAAACAGACACCCACTAGACACCTGTGTGCGAAGCACGTTGGTAGAACCAGTCTCGCGTAAGCGTACACGTAATGTCGGTCTGGGCCGCCTCATCCAACAATGTCGTTGAATCAAGAATCAACTAGTGACGGCAAGCAATATGTATATACCCATGCCCACAACTCCTTTGTGTTCTACTCGCGCATATAACATCTATGCATAAACCTGGCTCGGATGCCACTGTTGGGGAACGTAGTAATTTCAAAAAAATCCTACGCACACGCAAGATCATGGTGATGCATAGCAACGAGAGGGGAGAGGGTCGTCCATGTACCCTCGTAGACTGTAAGCGGAAGCGTTATGACAACGCGGTTCATGTAGTCGTACGTCTTCACGATCGACCGATCCTAGTACCGAATGTACGACACCTCCGTGTTCTGCACATGTTCAGCTCAGTGACGTCCCACGAACTCATGATCCAGTAGAGCTTTGAGGGAGAGTTCCGTCAACCCGACGGCGTGATGACAGTGTTGATGAAGCTACCGACGCAGGGCTTCACCTAACCACTGCTACAATATGACCGAGGTGGATTATGGTGGAGGGGGGCACCGCACATGGCTAAAAGATCAATGATCAACTTGTGTGTCTATGGGGTGCCCCCTGGCCACATATATAAAGGATTGGAGGAGGGGGGAGGGCTGGCCCTCCTATGGCGCGCCCTGGAGGAGCCCTACTCCCACCGGGAGTAGGATCCCCCCCTTCCCTAGTTGGACTAAGAGAGAAGGAAGGGGCAGAGAGGGAGGAAGGAAAGGGGGGCGCCGCCCCCCTCCTAGTCCAATTCGGACCAGAGGGAGAGGGGTCACGCGGCCTCCCCTGGTCTCCTCTCTCCACTATGGCCCAATAAGGCCCATACATTTACCGGGGGGGTTTGGTAACCTCCCGGTACTCCGGTAAAATCCCGATTTCACCCGAAACTATTCCAATGTCCAAATATAGGCTTCCAATATATCGATCTTTATGTCTTGACCATTTCGAGACTCCTCGTTATGTCCATGATCATATCCGGGACTTCGAACAACCTTCGGTACATCAAAACACATAAACTCATAATACTGATCGTCACCGAACGTTAAGCGTGCGGACCCTACAGGTTCGAGAACTGTGTAGACATGACCGAGACACGTCTTTGTTCCATAACCAATAGCGGAAACTGGATGCTCATATTGGTTCCTACATATTCTACAAAGATCTTTATCGGTCAAACGGCATAACGGTATACGTTGTTCCCTTTGTCATCGATATGTTACTTGCCCGAGATTCGATCGTCGGTATCTCAATACCTAGTTCAATCTCGTTACCAGCAAGTCTCTTTATTTGTTCCGTAATGTTACATCCCGTAAATAACTCAGTAGCTACATTGCTTGCAAGGCTTATTGTGATGTACATTACCGAGAGGGCCCAGAGATACCTCTTCAACAATCGGAGTGGCAAATCCTAATCTTGATCCATGCCAACTCAACAAACACCATCGGACACACCTGTAGAGCACCTTTATAATCACCCAGTTATGTTGTGACGTTTGGTAGCACACGAAGTGTTCCTCCGGTATTTGGGAGTTGTATGATCTCATAGTCATAGGAACATGTATAGTTATGGAGATAGCAATAGCAATAAACTTAAACGATCATCGTGCTAAGCTAACGGATGGGTCAAGTCAATCACATCCTTCTCTAATGATGTGATCCCGTTAATCAAATGACAACTGATGTCTATGGTTAGGAAACATTATCATCATTGATTCAACGAGCTAGTTAAGTAGAGGCAAACTAGTGACACTCTGTTTATCTATGTATTCACACATGTACTAAGTTTCCGGGTAATACAATTCTAGAATGAATAATAAACATTTATCATGATATAAGGAAATATAAATAACAACTTTATTATTGCCTCTAGGGCATATTTCCTTCAACTTAAACACACATCTGGGTGGATTGGTTGCGGGCACCTGGAGAATCCAGTGTTGTCCTAGGATATCCCGGAGTACCCGTGTGATCATCCTATGGTTCGCCACCCAGGCTCAAAGGGATCATAAGATTATTCATGCTAGAAACTTCCGTGTGTAGCCACAAGCTATTATGGGCTCTAGCATAGTTGACTATGTTGCATGACCTCTTTTAGGGGTAGACTAGCAGATGTAGGGGATGTAGGTTGGTACTGTCTACCCAGAGTAAAGAGTAAATGTTTCTGAAAGACTGTGTCTCGGTCATCCATTTCTCAAACACCATGTAGTGTGAGAAATCCAACGTAGGAGATCAAATCTTGTGGGGAAAGTGTGCAAACCTCTGCAGAGTGTATAAACTAATCATGGTTAGTCGTGTCCCCGGTTATGGACATCTTGAGTATCTGGTTCTTGGATTTTCATGTTGATCTCAACACTCTAATTAATTTGTTGGGTTTTTATTACTATTTAATTGGGATTGAGTTGGAGGAACCTTCTCAATACTTAACCACTACCATGATAGTTAAATAAAATATATTCCTTTGTTGTAGGAAAAAATTGGCTTTTCGCAAAACATTGTAACCATAGAGCCTCCACCAGCCATATATGCATGTAGTGATAGCCTTTATTCTGTTCATTTTTCTATTGTGTTACATTGCCAGCATATTCCATGTGCTGACCCGTTTTAGGCTGCAACATATCATGTTGCAGACTTTTCAGACGAAGAGTAAGGTGCGCTAGGTCGTTGTCGTGCACTCATCTATGCCGTTGGAGTTGATGCACTCACTTTGTCTTCCAAGCCTTCTGCTGTTATCTTTTTAGATGGCCTTAAGCCATATTTATTGTAATAAGTTCTCTTCTGAGACATTCGATGTAATAAGTGTGTGATTGAACTCTGCTATAAATCCTTCAAGTACTGTGTGTGTCAGCATTACCGATCCAGGGATGACACTTATGCACAGAGATTTGACCATCTGAGGTTGGATCGCTACAAGTGGCTTGGTATTTAAACCAAAGGAAACAGTCCCAGGACACACAGTCATTACCATATTCTCCTTGAGCCAAGGTCACACAGACCTTGCCCAATCACTCGTGGTAAGTCTTCAAGGTGACTTCTAAACCTTCACAGACTTGGTCACTCGGTGATCCACAATTCCTATTGGATGCTCTAGACCATGATGCCTAACCGTCTGGAAGATGCAGAATCTCCAAAGGCAACAAGCATCGGTTCCACACAGGAACAATCTCTTCAGTGATGCTCAATCACTTTGGGTTGTAGGTGTTGGGGTTTTTTCTCACTAATGATTTTGTCTCAAAGTCCTCGGAGGATGGAATGCTCTAAATGACAAGTGTCAAGTTCTCTTGGATCAGCCAACCAGCTAGTGGTTGAGGGGGGCGGCCAGGGAGCAGCCCAACATGATAAGACATAAATGCCCCTAATGATATGACCATTATGTGGATAAGATATTTGGGACAGTTGGCGCGAAGCACAACAACAGTCGGAAATTTGAGCTCTCAAATTCCTTGGGGCTATCATGTTCCTCACTATAGGCAATTTGCACTGGTGAATTCCTAACTTCTTAGTCAAAACAAATTCCTTAGAGACCAGAAGAACTTCGTCTGTGTCACTGGAGAAATTGACTGAACTGCAAGAGATTTCCAAAGGCTTTACTCGAAGGATTGGGTATGCGTATAGGCTTTGAGGTGAGCATCACATGGAAATTTTTCCTTAGTATTATCTCGACCCCATTAACAGTACTGTCATAGCCTGATTTTTGGCCCTTTCTTTTTCTTTTGATTTTCTGAGATTTTTTGCTTGAGTTTTCTTTTTCTGTGGCTATGTGGTTTGGAAACTGGAAAAGATAAACTCTTCTTCCTTTCCAGAGTGGCTTGTCATCCTCATATCCATTTCTAGACCTTGCCATTTCCATTTTGGACCAACCTCAATATTCTTTTTAGGGAATGTTCCTTTTTCTATTAAAGAAATAACCCAATTTGCCCTAGGTTGAGAAGCAACCTTATTTCCATCACTCCCAAAATTCCCAAATAATTCTCATAAATTGTTTGGGTCATATCTTACTCAAATATGGCAAAAAATTTCCTTGCCATGTTCAAAAATCATTCTCAATTAATTCCTTTCCTATTCTGTCCTAATTGACCCCAAGTGCCATTTACCTTTTCCCAATTGACCCCAAACTTTTTGGAAACCTTTTCATGTCCAAATAATTGCCTCATGCAAAGATTCAACTTAATTTGACTAGTGAATATTTCTGAGCATTTTTTCAAAGTTCCTGTCTGAGGGAAATCATTGTGAAGGGAGTACAAGCTAGGCATATCCAAATGAGTTGAAATTTTACAAGGTCCTCCATATGACCAAATCATGACTCTCCACAAAATATGCGCTCATGTAACTCATCCATGTGAGCTCAGTTCCAAATCTTAGTTTCTGGTCAGATTTTTAGTTAGTGAAGCAAGTATATTTTATATTGCTCCATTATTGATGAAAAATTTCCAGGACCTTCTCCTACCCATATAACCTACCTCAACAAGATTTGGGCTCATTTCAATTATTCATTTTCCCTTAGGAATTTTCCTAAGATTCTGTCCAAAGAGGTGATGTATGAAGGAAGTACCATTTTGGCTTGGCCAAATGGCATGAAATTTTTATGGCACTCTCATATGCCCAAATAATCCTGCCATGCCCATTTTCAGCCCAAGGAATCACACTATGTGAGTGCTTCTTCCTATTTTTGCTTTTGGACCAGATTATGCGGTTGCAAAGCAAGTGTATTAATTAGTGGTCCAAATATCTTCATAATTGACAGGATTGTAGTCCTTCCTACCCTAAACTTCCTAGACATCTTTTTTGCATCCCAGCCTCATTAAGTTGATCATAGTTTCATGCTCTAGTTTGCAACAGTAAACTTCAGAGCTCACTTCCCACTTAAACGCAGTTTCTTTCAATGAGCTACCACCCCAGTTGCAACATACACAGGAAGGACTCCAACCCAGACAACATTTTCCAGCCCTTGGCATCTTCTCCTCGCCAGTTCACATGGTGACCACTGCTGTGGCATCACTACCACAGGATGGTCCAACCGCGACACTACGATCAGAGACCCTTCAAGAAACTGTGTGCGATGCCATAATCGCAAACGGTGGTGTAAAAAACCGTCAAAAAGGTGCAAAACGTTTGCGATGACAGATGCATCAAACACGGTTTAGAATTTAGTTGTGTGTGCGATGCAGGGCAAATGGTTCATCTCAATTAACTGTTTGGGATGAGGAGGCACAAAAGAAACGGGCAGCCAGATGAAGGCGTGTGCGATATACAACATAAGGTTCACTAGGATGAACTATGTGTGATTAGGCAACACAATGGAAATGATTCAACTGAACAAGATGTGTGTGATACGCGGCAAACAGGTCCATAATCTGAAATGTGTGCGAAGACCAATAATAACACAGACGATTGCTGCTAATAAGGAGTGTGAATTGCTCTGTCTACAGTAGAATAACATGTGTGTGTATATATATAACTGAAATAAACATCCAATTACATAAGTGACTATACAGATCATTCGCACGCACCTCAATAAACAATTGCATGCATTCTAAATTAGGAGAAACGATCGTCTAGTCATCTACTTCTTGTGACACTCCCGCCACTGCTATGTGGCTCGATCCCTCGTCTGGGTTAGGAACAATACAATGCATCATGTCAATGATCCGCCTGTACATCTCATAGCTTGTGTACGCGTCCATGGCCGCGTACTTGACATGTTGTTCATCCAGTCTCTTATGCCACACACTGTGCCAGGCATTCTTGTTCTTATTGCTCTCTTGCTTCATCTTCATGTAGTAGGGGTCGATGATGGCCGAGGCGAGGGCAACCAGGGAGTTAAGTTTGCTTTTGTCGGTGCCCCAGACCTTGTAGTGGTGCTGGATGTTGACAAGATTCGGGCATTTCAATTCTGAAACCTTGAGCGCTTTTAGATCATTGGTGGTGTTCACCGTAGCGAAACTGTAGTCGGAGCTCTTGCTAAACCTGGAGAAACGCTCGCAAGGCCTTGTGGCAAGGTGGAAGTAGTAGACGAGGACGTCATTTCGCACTCACAACTAGGCGACAGCAACCTTTTGACCATGCCCGGCATGACCGATGGTGTACTCCAGGTCGAAGTCGACCACTTGGTACTTGTCCTCGGCAAGGAACTGCTCCATAGTTTGGATGGAGCTCTCCACCGAGACCGGATCGTTCGTGTACACCACCGAGAGGTGAAACTGCGTTATGTCGACTAGAGGGGGTGAATAGGCGATTTTTATGAATTCTTCACTGAGGAATTTCAAGGTGAGGAAATTCTTGAGTGAAGAACTACTTGCAGCGGAATAAGTACTCAGAAGTAAACATAACAGTGCATGAGCATGGTCTTCATGATGAAAAGAAAACAAGCACAGAGTAGAGAAAGCGTAAACACAGGATAACACAGGATAACACAAACAGACTGAAGAAATTGAACTGAGGAAATAGAGAAAGTCTTCAGTCAAAGTCTTTAGACAGATATGAACAAGCACACAACACAAAAATGAGGAAATGGAAGGGTTGAGGAAATGGAACCAGTTAGCTCGGTGAAGATAATGATTTGGTAGACCAGTTCCAACTGTTGTGACAGTTGTACGTCTGGTTAGGGCGGCTAGGTATTTAAACCTGAGGACACATAGTACCGGACACCCAGTCCTGAACACGCAGCTCAGGAAACTCAGTCCTCACCGTATTCCCCTTGAGCTAAGGTCACACAGACCTCGCCCAATTACTCATGGTAAGCCTTCAGGTGACTTCCAAACCTTCACAGACTCGGTCACTCGGTGATCCACAATTTCCTCTTGGATGCTCTAGACCATGACGCCTAACCTTCTGGAAGATGAACAATATTCAAAGGTAACAAGTGTCGGATCCACACATGATCAATCTCTTCAGTGATGCTCAATCACTTTGGGTTTCTAGGTGTTTCGGTTTGGGTTTTCCTCACTCGATGATTTTCACTCAAAGACCTCGGAGGATGGGATGCTCTCAAATGAGAAGTGTCAGTTTCTCTCAGAGCAGCCAACCAGCTAGTGGTTGTAGGGGCGGCTATTTATAGCCTAGGGAGCAGCCCGACATGATAAGACATAAATGCCCTTCAATGATATGGCCGTTAGGTGGGTAGATATTTTGGGACAGCTGGCGCATAGCACAGGAACGGTCGGAATTTTGAGTATTAAATTCCTCAGGGTTATCATGTTCCCCACTGTGTAGGCAATCCGCACTGGCGAATTCCTAACTCCTCAGTCAGAAAAATTCCTCAAGGACTAGAAGAACTTCGTCTCTGTCACTGAAGAAATTGACTGAACTATATGAGATTTCCAATGGCTTCACTCGAAGGGATTGGTAGGTGTAGGATTTGAGTTGAGCATCACTTGGAAATTTTTCCTTAGTATTTCCTCGACCCCCTTTAACAGTACGCTGTTTCCTATGACTCAAGAAAGAGAAAAAGAAACTATGAAAAAAAATTCTTCATGATTCATGTTCCTCGAATGAATACTAAGTCTTCAGGATCACACCAATTTCTTCACTTTCAAAGTCTTCAGAAAGTCTTCACAAATCCAAAGTCTTCAGTCAAAGAACTTCATTTTTAGGGGTCGACTTTCTTTGTAAATATCAAACTCCTCAGACTTATAGACCTGTGTACACTCACAAACGCATTAGTCCCTTAACCTATAAGTCTTCAATACACAAAATCACTAAGGGGCACTAGATGCACTTACAATCCCCCCCTTTTTGGTGACTGATGACAATATAGGTTAAGTTTTCAACGGGGATAAACATATGAAGTGTAAATACTGAAATTGAGGAATTTGATTGCAAGATATAGAAGAACTCCCCTTGAAGATGTGCATAGTGAGGAATTTGCTTTTGAAGCAATGCACACTTTGAAGAGTAGAATCATGCAGATCTCCCCCTATATCTTGTAATTCCTACACGCATTTAACATATAATATGAAGAATTTGGAATGCATGATGAAATATGGTGACTGGTGTAATTCAACATGCGTGCATTAACATTAATGAGGAATAAGCATGCAGAAAAACTCAGCAAAAGTATCAGACCACCATCGAGTTTTTAAGTTTACATCTCGATCCAGCAAAGTCTTCAAAAGAACGAGAGTTGAAACTTAGAAAAAAAATGCCCAATAAGTAGACCCACTTGAAGACTAACTCAAATTTCTCCCCCTTTGTCATCAAATGACCAAAAGGGACGAAAAATGAGGACTAACGCCCTTGAAGAATATCAAGTTAATGAAGGAGCGCCAGCGTTGGTGGGGTCATTTGTTGTTGTAGGGCTTGCAGCAGTGTCGTCCAAGTCTTCAAACTCGTCGGTGTCGCGGGATGAAGAATATGAGCTAGCCACTAAGGAAGGAACTTTTTCTTTATTGAATTTCTTCGCTGGAGGTGTAGACCAGTCAAAGTCCTCCTTGAGACCCATTTGCTTCCGATCTTCTTCAACATACAGATGTGATAATATAGCCCAGGTGCGACCGAAACTTCATGGATGTAGTAATGGTTTTTCTTCACTGCATTATGTGTAGCAGTCATGTTGTGAAGAAGAGAACCAAACTGACGCTTAACCCATTTATGGTTTCGATCCACCTTCTGGTGAAGACTAAGAAGCAGCTCATGGTCAGTCATCACCCTGGGAGCTATGGCTTCAGGATTTGGCTTGGATGCATGTGCAGCAAAATCATGAGTGGCAGAGTCATCATTGGTGGAATAAGATGCAGCTTTGCGAAACTAACCATCCAATGGACGAATGCCTTCATCAATGACAGCAGGTGCCTTGCCCTTTTCATCAGCTGAGGAATAAGTCTGCTTGAGGACTTCAATTGGGGGCAGGTAGCTGAGGTGATTCTGAAAGTCAGCCTTGTAGTTTAGTTAAGACCTTATTCTGAGGAATCTCATAATCCAAGGAGCATAAGGCTTCAACTCAAACGGAGAGAGTGCAACATTTGCTAGAGTCCTCATGAAGAAATCATGATAATTGACAGGAATGCCATGTATGATGTTGAAAAGCAAATTCTTCATGATGCCAACAATTTCCTCATCAGACGAGTTGTGGCCTTTGATAGGACTCATTGTCCTCATCAGAATGCGATAGACTGTTCTGGGCACAGATAGCAATTCCTTCACGAGGAATTTGGTCCTTGGGGCTTGACCGGGCTTCAGGGGCTTCATCAACACTTGCATGTAATGGGCAGTGAGTTCAGGCTCCTGGTATAGACAACGAGCTCCTTCAAGGGGTGGACTCATGGGCAGGGCGTGAAGTAATTCAGAGGCTGGTGCCTTATAATGAGTGTTATCGGTCATCCAGTCCAATACCCATGTGTTGATATCATCAATATCACCTGTGATGTGCCGTGTAGCATAGAACTGAAGAATAAGTTCTTCATTCCGATCAACAATGTCAGAGCAAAAGTTGAGGGGGCCTACGTCATGAAGCACACCGAGGACAGGAGAGAAGCAAGGCAGTGATTCCATGTCCGCGTGAGGAATATGATCGTGGTAGAAGACTTTATCCTTGTTGAAGAGAAATGAAGAATAGAAATTGGCCTGGATGGCAATCCAGAACCGCTTCTTCCTAAGACGAGCAAAGTCATAAGGATTGTAGTCCGTGAAGAATACATGCTCGCCGAAGAAGTCATCAGCCTTGAATTTTTGCTTCTTTGAGAAGGGATCCGTTGGCTTGGGGTGAGGAGTGTCCGTCAATTGCATCACAACCTCAGGGATCTCGATCTCAGGTTCCGCAGGCTGAGGAATTTCAAGTTCTTCTTCAGTGGCAGTATGGTACTTCAATTCTTCATTTACATTTTCTTCAGCACTAGTGGCTGGAATCTCTTCATGGACAGACGGTGTGGCATGAGGTTCTTTAGATCCCATTTGTACTTCAGTAGTTATAGGGGGACCGAGGAATTTGTTGTGGGGGTGTGAATAGAGGATAATTGGGATGCTGACTTTCCCAAAAGTCGTCGTTTAACACTGGAGTTGTGCATCCAGTGTCCAGATCTTCATCTTCATTCATTTCTTCAATGCTGCCCTCTTCAGCAGTGAACTGAGGCGTGGGCGATGAGACTATTGGGGTTGAACGGATTGCATCCGCTTCAATTTCTTCATCCAACTGCTCTGAAGAAGCAGCGGAAGGAATGCCTTCATGGGATCCGCTTGGGATCACGTATTGTTCATCAAAAGGAACAAGGTCCTTTGATGGCATAGATGAGACAGGAACATCATCAATTGGATTTTCAAATGAGCTGATCAGTGGCTTCATTTTCTTCGGAGCTGAAGACTCTGATGCAGTTGGTGCCTTCCTTGTCTTCACAGCTGCACGTTCTGCAGCCTTGGTCTTCTTCACATCTGATGCAGATGGAAGGATCGGAGATGATGTAGGTGCAGGAGGAGCAGAGGAATTTGGTTCAAGATCTTCAGGCACAACTGATGCAGTTTCCCTGACTTCTTCATTTTCTTCAGGCGCAAGACTAGTGGTTGCCCTGGCAATTTCTTCAGCGGCTGGAATGCAGTCATCAGCCCTGGTACTGGTATTTTCTTCAGAAGCCTAAGTATCATCAGCGGTGCTGGCATTTTCTTCAGTAGGCTGAGAAGATGCGTCAGCCTGAGGATTTTCTTGTTGCGTTGGGGCTGCAACATTGGAAGTGAACTATTTAGTTATCTTAACAAATCAGACTTTGGCTCCAAGCCAGTCAGCATAGTGTAAGTGCATCTAGTGCCACCCCTAGTTGGTTTTGGAGTATTGACAACAAAGCTAGTTGAGGGACTAACGTGTTTGTGAGAATTGCAGGATAACACAGGTAGAAGTCCCTCATTGATTCGGTTTTCCTACCAGAGATGACCCCTAAAAATGTATGAAGACATTGATGTCAAACGTGGTATATGAAGATATTCACATTGAAGACTATGACAAGAGAAGACATCGCATGAAGCCTATGGAGCTCGAAGACTTAGGTCTTTCGTAGTTCTTTTTCTTCTTTGTTGAGTCATAGGAACCACCGTACTATTAAGTGAGGTCCAAGAGATCAAGTCAGAATGACTGAAGTGATGCTTAACCAAAACCTATGTCTTCGAGTGAAGACTATGAGAGAGAATCTTGTCCAGAGTCGGACAAGTCAGCTTTGCTTGTAGCCCAAGTAAAGTTGCCGTGTGAGTTTGAAATCTGACCGTTGGAACACGTGTCAGTTCCTTAGTGACCCAGGGTCATTCCGGACAAATCAGGACGGGTTGCCTAGTGGCTATAAATAGCCCACCCCCTACAACCATAAACGGTTGGCTGCTTAGAGTTAGAGTACGGCTTTTGTCGTTTGAGAGAAACCCACCTCGAAGCCTTTGAGAGAGAATTCCTTGCGAGGATAAAGCCCTAACCACCCAGAGCCTAAGAGTGTTAGGCATCACTTAAGTCTTCTTGTCTGTGTGATCTGAAGAATTATTACACTTGAGGACTGTGAATCCTCTAGCCGGTTAGGCGTCGCGTTCTGAGCATCCAAGAGACATTGTGGATCGCCGGTGAACGAAGTCTGTGAAGGTTTGGGAGTCTACCGTGAAGACTTACCAGAGTGATTGGGCGAGGTCTGTGTGACCTTAGCTCAAGGGGAATACGGTGAGGACTGGGTGTCCTGAGCTGCGTGTTCAGGACTGGGTGTCTGGGACTGTGTGTCCTCAGGTTTAAATACCTAGCCGCCCTAACCAGACGTACAGTTGTCACAACAACTGGAACTGGTCCAACAAATCATTGTCTTCAACAAGTCACTAGTTTCATCCTTCCCTTCCCTTTACTTACTGTTGGTCCTTGTGAAGTCATTGTATGATTGCACTATCTTTTGTCTTCACTGAGTGACTGCGTGTTCTGTTTGGCTTCATAATATCTTCCTACCTGATCCTTACTATCTAGCTGCTATTAGTCATTGTGCTTTCACTTCATTGAATACTTGACTCTGGTTTACCTAGTGTAGTCTACCTTCCGCTGCATGGTAATAGGTTTATTTCTATCGTTTGTCTTCGAAACTTCCACGTTTTGAAGACTTTCATAAAAATCACCTATTCAGCCCCCTCTAGTCGATATAACGCACTTTCAATTGGTATCAGAGCAAGGTACTCCCTTATTCTGTGTGATTCGGTTTAACCACCTGGAGTTTTAGCTATGTCGAGTGCAGGGATAATTAAAGTCTCCGCTGCATGCCCCGTCTTCGATGGAACTGAATATCCCTACTGGAAGAATAAGATGCGCATGCATCTTGAAGCCGTTGACGTCGACCTATGGTATGTCGTCAAGAACGGCGTTCCCAAGGCTGGAGAAGGTGTCACTGCTGCTGATGTCAAGAAGTTCATTCAACTGGACTCTACTGCCAAGAATATCATCTGTGGTCATCTGACCAAAGGACAGTATGGCCGTGTGAGTGCTTTGGAAACATCTAAGATTGTCTGGGACTGGCTCTCCAAGGTCAAAGAAGGCGTCTCAACCCAGAGAGATCAGAGAATCAGTGTCCTTCGCAACCTTTTCAACCGCTTCAAGCGAAATGACAATGAGAATGTCCAGCTCACGTCTGATCGACTCACTGACATCACAAATGAGCTTCAAGCCCTCGGCGCTACTAAGATCACCAAGCATGAAGTCGTCAAGACACTACTGAGATCACTTGAAAGTTCATTTGACACCCTAGCCCTGATGATTCAAGAACGTCCTGATTTCAAGACACTCGATCCGTCTGACATACTTGAGAGGCTCAACACACATGAGTTTCAGCTTTCTGAGAAAAGAGATATCTACGGTCCAAACTATGGGCAAACTCGGCCTTGAAGGCAAAAGCTGTCTCCTCATCTGAAGAAGAATCTGACAGCAGTTATGATGACCATGAAGACATTGAAAAGGAACTTGCTATGCTTGTGAAGAAGTTCCAAAAATTCACCAAGAAGAAAGGCTTCAGGAAGTCTTCATGATCAAGCTCAAGGAATGATGAAGCTTCTGCTCATGACTACAAGAAGAAAACATGCCACAAGTGCAAGGAAACTAGCCACTTCACCTCTGAGTGTCCGTAGTGGGACAATGAGAACAAAAAGAAGAACAAGAGCAAGGAATATGACTCTGACAACAAAAAGAAGAAGAAATACTCAAAGTCTTCTTCCAAGTCTTCCTCAAAGTCTTCATCACACAAGAAGAGCTCATCTGGCAAGGCACGTGCGTTTGTTGGCAAGGAAATGGATTCAGAGGAGGAGTCCGCTTCTGAGGAGGCGGAGGTGGAGTCTGAGGAGGAGTCCGATTCTGGCGTTGCAAGTCTGGATACAACATATGTTGCCAAGTCCATCTTCAACACTGAAGACAATGACTTCATCACCAACACTGATGCAATTGACACGGACTACTCCGCTCCTACCTACTGCTTCATGGCACGCGGTGCCAAGGTAAACACATGCACTACTCACTATCAAACATCTAGTGAAGATGACTCTGATTGTGGTTCAGGACCCAACTACAAAACACTTGCTAAAATTGCAACTGAACAACAAAAAGCTATGGAACATATTCAAAAACTGTTAGACAAAAGCGATGATCTGTTAGGCGCTGAAATGACTCGATCTGAGTCCTTAATTGAAGACATAAAAAATCTTCACTTTAAGTATGAGGAACTTGAAAGTCGTCATGAAACGCTCTCAACAACTCATGAAAAGCTTTCCTATGATTATCTTCAAAGGAAGCAAGATCTTGAGAAATTGAGAGTGGCTCATGAAGATCTTCAAAAGGAAAACGAGTCACTTCACGCCGAACAGATCAGTTCCGCTCAGGAAGGATTTGAACCACCATGTCTTAAATGCATTGAGCGTGATAATGCTACTTCTGTTGCTGAATGTTCTACTGCTGCTACTGTTGCAATATCTTCAACTGTTGATGTGGTAACTAATCCCTCTGCTGAGGATACACTGCTATTGCTGATGAGAATGCTAGGTTGAAGACATTGCTTGAAATAGGGATGTACAAAAGTCTTAAAGGGCATCAGACACTACGTGATGTCCTCAAAAGGCAGATTTTGAACTGAAACCCGAGGAAAGAGGGTGTTGGGTTCGTAAGGAAAATGAATGCTGATGGCTCTTACTGGAAACCTAAGCAGTACCCCAAAACCACATGGGTTGTTGCAAAGGAACCTTCAGCAGATCCATCCAATCTATCTGGCTTCACTTGTGCTAACCCCATAGTCATTGATGAATCCTTTGATGCAAACTATAAACTGTTTAAGAATCAGAATCGTGAAGTGCTTGCGAGGTATATTGGTACTAACTGTAGGAATGGGCCGCCTATGAAGAAGATCTGGGTGCCGAAAACATGTTTGTAAAATCTTCCTGTGAATGTCATTATGACACCACAGGTGAAGAAGAAAAACCCCAGACCACAGGCTTCATACGGTCCAAAGGCTTCATACAGACAGAGGACTCACCTGAGTCGCACTAACGCAAATGTTTTGTAGGGAAACCATACTCAGGCCTATGAATATGAGCGCGGTTCATTGAACCGCCATGTTCATTAGACCAAGAACTATTCTTCTTATTCTTATGAGTACTATTGTCCGCCTGCAAGAGTTTTTGCTAGGGCTCCAAATCCAAAGTTCTCAGACGCTGCACTTAGACTTATTGCTTCTAAGCCAACCTTAAAGATGTGGGTGGCTAAGAAAGCTTAACTCTCTTTTGCAGGGAAAGGTCTCTAGCAGAAAACCAAAATCATCTGACGCTATTGCTGGGGACCTTAAACATCTTGTAGGGAGCAAGATCAAATGCCCGAATGCTCTTACTATGTACTTCGTTCCTGAATCGCTTGCTACTCTCCCTATCAGTCCTAATCTGGATCTAAGCTTTCATAACCCACTGGTTCGTCAAATGTTTTTGCTTCACAATTCTCTTCGTGAAGCCTATCCCCCTAACTACACTGTAGGGTATGACACCAGCGTCTTCAGAATGGATTATTGATAGTGGGTGTACCAATCACATGACTGGCAAAAGAAGCCTTCTTATGGACTCAACCTTACGTCCATCCGACAAGAGTCACATCACATTTGCTGACACTGGTAAAAGTAAGGTATTGGGTCTAGGTAGAGTTGCAATCTCAAAGGATCAACACATGGATAAAGTCATGCTGGTTGAATCCCTTGGCTTCAACTTAATGTCTGTCTCAATGCTTTGCGATTTGAACATGATCGTAATATTTGGAAAATATCGTTGCCTTGTTCTAATGGAATCTGACAAGTCTCTAGTGTTTGAAGGGTATCGGAAAGATGATTTGTATGTGGTAGATTTCTCAGCAGGACCACAGCTTGCCGTATGTCTTCTAGCAAAAGCTTCAGAATGCTGGCTCTGGCATCAGAGGCTAGGGCATGCTGGCATGAGGAACCTCCACACCCTTGCAAAGAAGAAGCATGTCATAGGCATGGAGGGCGTCAAGTTCAAGAAAGATCACTTATGCGGTGCCTGTGAAGCAGGAAAGATGACGAGGGCCAAACATCCCTCGAAGACAATCATGACTACTACTCGACCCTTCGAACTGCTCCACCTGGATCTTTTCGGTCCCACTCATTACTCAACTCTTACTACTACTGCTTGTCTCTATGGCTTTGTCATTGTTGATGATTATTATAGATATACTTGGGTGCACATAATCCTCTACAAGACTGAAGTGCAGGATGCCTTCAGACGCTTCGCCAATCGAGCAATGAACAACTATGGCGCCAAGATAAAGCACATCAGAAGTGACAATGGCACTGAATTCAAGAACACTGGCCTTGATACATATCTTGATACCTTGGGCATCACACATGAATTCTCAGCCCCGTACACGCCACAGCATAATGGCGTCGTCGAACGCAAGAACAGAACACTCATTGAGATGGCCCGAACGATGCTTGATGAATACAAGAGTCCAAGAAAATTCTGGCCTGAAGCCATTGATACTGCATGCCATACAATCAATCATGTTTATCTTCACAAGCTTCTGAACAAGACATCTTATGATCTCCTTACTGGCAAGAAGCCAAATGTCAGTTACTTCAGAGTATTTGGCGCCAGGTGCTGGATCAAGGATCCACATCACACTTCAAAATTTGCACCAAAAGCACATGAGGGTTTTATGCTTGGATATGGGAAGGATTCGCACTCCTATAGAGTCTTCAATCTCTTTCATTATATAGTGGTTGAAACAGTGGATGTGCGGTTCGATGAGACTAACGGTTCACAAAGAGAGCACCTGCCAAATGTGCTAGATGAAGTTCCATCCAGTGAATCAATCAAACTAATGGGAACTGGAGAAATCATACCCTCTGAAGCTCAACCTGAAGAGGAACTTATCATATCCGCACCTGATCAACCTGAAGACAATGCTCAGCCTGAAGACAATCCCTCTAACAATGACAATGATCAGCAAGAGCAAAATCTTCGCCCTGTACATCCTCGTGTTGCCAATGAAGTGCAGATTGAGAGAATAATTGGTAGCATCAATGCACCCGGTCCGCTCACTCGTTCAAGGGAAACTCAGCTAGCAAATTTCTGTGGGCACTTCACATTCGTCTCAATAACCGAACCCAAGAAAGTTGAAGAAGCCTTTATGGAACCTGAATGGATTCAAGCTATGCAAGAAGAGCTTCAACAGTTTGAGCTAAATAATGTATGGGAACTGGTTAAGCGTCCTGACCCTCGGAAGCACAATATAATAGGCACCAAATGGATATACCACAACAAGCAAGATGAGCATGGTCATGTTGTCAGAAACAAAGCTCGTCTCGTTGCTCAAGGGTATACTCAAGTGGAAGGGATTGACTTCGATGAAACATTTGCTCCTGTGGCTCGACTTGAAGCCATACGCATACTTCTGGCCTATGCAAATGGATGTGAAGAGCGCTTTTCTCAATGGCAAGATTGAAGAAGAAGTGTATGTTGCACAACCGCCTAACTTTGAAGATCCAAAACATCCTGACATGGTATACAAGCTCAACAAGGCACTGTATGGCCTCAAACAAGCCCCTCGGGCTTGGTAAGACACACTCAAATACTTCCTGAAGAGCAAAGGCTTCATACCTGGTTCCCTCGACCCCACTCTCTTCACGAAGACATATGATGGTGAACTGTTTGTGTGCCAAATATATGTGGATGACATTATCTTCGGCTGCACCAATCAAAAGTACAGTGAAGAGTTTGGATATATGATGCAAGAGCAATATCAGATGTCCATGATGGGTGAGCTGAAGTTCTTCCTCGGTCTTCAAATATGATAGCAACGCAACGGCATCTTCATATCTCAAGAGAAGTATCTCAAAGATTGCCTGAATAAGTTCGGTATGCAAGACTGCAAAGGCTTCACGACGCCAATGCCAGCGAAACATCATCTGGGTCCCGACGACAATGGTAAAGAGTTCTATCAAAAGGTATACCGCTCCATGATTGGTTCTTTACTTTATCAATGTGCATCTAGGCCAGATATTATGCTTAGTGTTTGCATGTGTGCTCGATTCCAAGCGGCACCAAAGGAGTCGCATCACTTAGCTGTGAAGCGAATTCTTCGATATTTGGCTCATACCCCAACTCTAGGATTATGGTATCCAAAGGGCTCAGAGTTTGATCTGGTTGGATTCTCGGATGCTGATTATGCTGGTGACAAGGTGGATCGCAAGTCTACATCAGGCACATGTCATTTTCTAGGACGATCACTTGTATGTTGGTCTTCAAAGAAGCAGAACTGTGTATCTCTCTCCATTGCTAAATCTGAATACATTGCTGCTGGATCTTGCTACGCTCAGCTTCTGTGGATGAAGCAAACACTGAAGGACTATGGCATTCATCTGAAGCAAGTGCCACTCTACTGCGACAACGAAAGCGCCATCAAGATTGCCAACAACCCAGTTCAACACTCGAAGACAAAGCACATTGAAATTCGTCATCAATTTCTCAGAGATCATGTTGTGAAGGAAGATATTGATATCATACACGTCAACACTGAAGAGCAATTGGCAGATATCCTCACCAAGCCCTTGGATGAGAAGAGATTTTGCAAGTTACGGTGTGAGCTAAATATCTTGGAATCCTCAAATGTCTTGTGATCAGGTACACATCCTAACATTTATGCATATTGATGACTTAGATGTGCAACACACGAAGTAAAGTATATCTTCAATCAATGAAGACATACATTCTAAGTGTGAATACATTAATGTGGAATTTGACTTCGGAGCGCCACGATAATTGTGCACCGTGTCTGGGTCTAATACTTCCTATACGGTGGGTAACGCCACCACCAAATGTTCTGTTTGAAGTGTTTCACTCATGGCGTTACATTTGCTATGTCTTCACATTTGGTTTGGCTTCAATCTCAACATGTCTTCATAATTATCTTCACTATGTTGAATACATATATATACTAGTGTTCTGTCCTCTACAGCATTCACTTATAGCTATGTCTTCTTGTTGAATCTTTTGAACTAAGTGAATGTGATCGGACCCTAACCTTTCTATGCTTTCTATCTCAAACTCTATCTCTCCAAATCATATGCATTCTATTGAAACTGTCGAATGTCTTCTCCGCGTCCTTGTCAGCAGAAGATATAGAGACAAACTTTAAGTCCGTTTTCAATGCTCATTCCTTCACCTGAAACCCAGAGAAGTGGGAACGACCACCCGACAATCCAGGCGTGCGTGGGACGTGGAACAACCCCCGATATGCTGCATGATGGCCACGTGTTCCTCAGATGTGAATCGCCAGGGGCACCTGTGTAATAACACTGAGCCGCCCCTGTCCCTATAAATACACGCCTCACCACAGTCATTATCTCTTCTTCCACTCTCGCACGAACCCTAGCACCACCGCTAGCCCTCGACGACGTCGCCGACGAAGCGCTTCGCTGCCGCAACCTCTCCGACGCCGTCTTCACGCCGACCGCGGACATCGTCCTCTCCACCGTCGCCGTAGGTGTCCTTCGTTGCCAAGTTAGGGCACAGACGATCGAACTGCTCGGCCTCCTCTTCCACTCCATCTAGCAGTTCTACGTGTGGTAAATAAAACTTCCTTTTTACGGCCCCTTTGATCCTATAGATTCGTCACTTTCTACCACAAGTGGTTTTTGTTCACACATGTTGGATCCACTTCAAACTGCATCTCATAATATGCCTAGTATATTCACTTATGCTTCACAAAGTAGTTAGATTCCTCACTTGTACTGATCCGTGGATTCTTATAAATCTGGAACCAACTCCTTATCTATGAGTGAATGTCTTCGCACGATGAGGTCAATGTCTTCTAAACTGATTTATCTTCAAAATCTTCTGAGAATGCATATGACCTCTTCCCCTTCCCTCGCACCTTAATGCTGTCACAGGTACATGTCCGTGGGAGAATCCCTTGGTTCTCATAGTCTGCATTCATTTGCAGAATTCTTACAGTATCACATAAATTCTCCCGAAGCTAGTTCCTGTTTGTCCAGCAAGCGAAAGCCTTTGAAGCCTTTGAACGTATTGAAGCCATTCAGTTTAAAGTTCATGGCTTCAGAAAAATTAGCAAGGAAGGGTGGCAGAAGGAGTCGAGGAGAAACATCAAGAGATCTTCCTGATGACCTCTCAGAGCTATACAAGACAGATCCTGAAGAGGATTACAATCAGTGCAAGACATGAATCCAATGGATTCGATGCTATTGGGCAGAACAGTGGTTCAAGTACAGATTTGTGACAAAGGAATATGCTGAAAAGAATGCCATCAAGCGACCATGGGGAGACATCCTCTACAAAAATCTTCAACCCAGGACTAGAGATGAAGCCATTGAACAAGGCTTCTATCCCTGCATGGTCCGTTGACCTCAGCCTGTGGATGCCGACCCATCGTCACTGCTATGGTGTCGTGATGACAATCTGTTTAAGCGCAACTTCCAGTTTGCCCAGAACTCAGCAAAGCAGAACAAGAAGTCTTTGGGATTAGACTTCAACCCTGGTCCCTCTGCTCCCCGTGCCGATGGAACTCGTGAAGCTGAACCCAATCTTCTTGGGCCCTTCTACAACTTGGAAGGTCTCATCACTCACATCGTGGTTCAAGGGACAGCCGTGAATGAGCCTGCAGATGACGCTGAATCAGATGAAGCGCCTGCAGCGCCGAAGCCAAAGAAGTTGAAGCAGCCTAAAGCTTCAAAGCCTGCCTCTGCGCCAAAAATCTCACGGGCGAAGCCACTGGCCACTCCACCTCCTGAAGACAGTGTGCAGTCTGAAGATTTGTCACGCATCTCCAAGCCCTAGAATGTCAAGATGCCTCTGCCACACACCGGCCAAGAACTGACTGCTGCCATTCTGCGAAACAATGCCATTGATCTGTCCAGTGATGAAGATCTTGCAGATGACGCTCTTGAGCAACTCATCAAGAGCAAAGAAGAAGCAGAAATCTTCAATGATCTGCCTCTCTTTGACGTGACAATCATACACAACTTCATTGATGAGTGGTTTGACACGCCCAACATCAGCTTCGAAGATCTGCAACTACCCATTGGCCTCAGTGTCGCCTTCCATGGCGCCATTGCTTCAGAATTAGCTATCGCCCAGCGCATTGTTGAACTTAAGCAAAAGATTGACTTTGAGAAAGCTCAGTTCAAGAAGCATATGGCCAAGCTCAACGTGCAAGAGGTGAAAAACTTCAAGATTATGCTGCACGAGCTCAAAGAAGCCTTTCTCAAGAAACGCGCAGAAGCTCAGGGTTCTCGTGAGCGCATGAAGAGCCTGGCTGACAAGTGTGTGCAAGGCTACAACGAGGCTGAGAAACGCAAGGCCCTTGGGCGTCCGGGCATTGATCCCAGGATGGCTGCCAAGCAGAAGAAGAAGCCCACTGTGGCCGAACCCAAAGCACCAAGGCAGGAAGAAGATCCCATTGTCTTCCCAACTAGCATGACTGGCTCGAAGCCAAAGGCCCGGTCAACCGCTTCAGAACTGAAGAAGACGAGGACTGGTGAGGCTAAAGCAAGGAAGAGGAAACATCCTGAAGCCTCTGCTACTGCCCCCTC
Organism: Triticum urartu; assembly: GCF_003073215.2. Classification (NCBI taxonomy): domain Eukaryota; kingdom Viridiplantae; phylum Streptophyta; class Magnoliopsida; order Poales; family Poaceae; genus Triticum; species Triticum urartu. The sequence goes on along the minus strand of NC_053023.1, from coordinate 533,446,973 downwards.
CAAGAAGAAGCGGAAGACCAAGAAGCAACGGGCTGCTCCCATAGAGCCCTTGATTGTTGAACCCATCTCCATGGTTCGCCCTGACGCTGAACCTCAAGAGCGCCAACTGACTGTCCATGAGCCTGCTTTCATAGGGGCTCATGAAGCTGAATACTTTCCAGCAGCTGATCCCATCGCTGCTGAAGACATTGGTCACCATGACCATGTTGAAGATGATGCAGTTCTTCCTCAGCTCGAGCACCAATAGGTATCATCGCCTGCGCTCACGCACAGCGAGCTCATCAGCATTGGTCGTCCTCTGACGCCAATTGCTCAGGATGCATCATGGGCTGATCACCCACAAGCACAAGAGGAAGAAGACTTTGAGGCCAAGCCAACTCCAACTCCACAGGCGTCGCCAGCGTTACGCAGGCTTCGCAAAGGACCAAGGCCTCCAGTCTCTAAGTCTGAAGCTAAAGCTGCTGAAGACATTCCGGCTGCATTAGCCGATGGAGAAGAAACCCCAAGCGCTGCTACACCCCCGTCTCACCAAGAAGCTGTTCTCGAGGAGAACGTGACTGTGACCGACCCTCCAGCTCATCAAGTGGAGGTTGACAATTTTGAGGCTGCCACCGACGCCACTGACACTGTCATGGCTGAAGCCAATGTGGAGCCTTCACCTACCCAAGCACCAGAAGTCAGTGAAGCCAATGATGCTACTGCTTCTGTTCCTGCGCCTGCTGCTGGTCCTCAGTTTGACTACCATGTTGAGCACATGCCTTAGGTACAGAAGCCAATCCCCAGATTGCCCAGGTTTCCAGGTCCTGCATCAGCACCTGGATCCTTCAATGTCAATGGCTTCAAAGCAGACAAAACCTTCTTCAATAGCTCCAGGAACCCCTACACAAGGGAAAGGATATCATCTGATCAGTTCTGGAGCTATCCGCAGCGAAGCTATTACTCCTGCATTCTATACAATGAAGGTCGCATCTTCCCACATAAGCGTCTTGACATCGAAGCAATAGCTGGTCTGCCCTGTCTGGAAGAAGCTCTAGATTGCTTCAAAGAGGTTGGATTGCTGCCGTTTGTCACCGACCAAGAGCACTGGAATGAAGAGTTGCTGCTCCAATTCTATGCCACACTTCACATCTGTGGGTACAACAGAGATCCGAAGACTTGGGTCCTGGAGTGGATGATAGGAAATGTTCATCACGAAGCCAAAGCCTTTGATATCATTGAGCTCATTCCTAGCGATCTCTACGAACATGGCTGTCAGCTTCACAGTGAAGCCAAAGCCAAAGCCAAAGCCCACTCCTAGCGATCTCTATGAACATGGCTGTCAGCTTCACAGTGAAGCTGTGGAGAGCATCTTTCAGAAGCCTGAACCTAACATGAGTCAGATGCTCAGTATGATGAAGCCATTGCCCCAGATGCTGCATATTCCAAGGAGTTCTTCATTGAAGACCTTGAGTATCTACCAAGGACTATTTATCACATCATAAGGCAAACTCTCTGGCCCATCAAAGGACATTCTCCACATGCCAAGCTGGAAGGTGCAATGAAGACTTTGGTCTTCTATATTCTTCATGGCAAATGCTTCAATGCACAGGACTTCTTCATCTGCCAACTTGCTGCATCAAGCTCTGATCTTTTTGGCTTGAAGTTCTACGCTCCATGGATAATGCGACTGATTAAACTTCACTCCGCTATCTCATATCAGCCATCTGCTTGCAATCATCGGATCTTTCTGCCTAATGTGGATATGTCTGTTGAAGCCATTTATCCTGAGCCTGTCAAGGAACCTCTAAGTCTTCAGAATGCAGAGCATCAAAGTTTTTCTCAGAACATTGAAGGAGTTGAAGCTGTCACTCGTGTGTATCCTTTGGATGGAACTACACGTGCACCACATCATGCCCTTACTGAAGCCACCGATAGCACAATTTCCCAACGACCTAACAAGTGCACTCGTGTTCTCAATGACCGAGAGCTTCTGGTGGCTCTTCATCAGAAACAGGATAGGCATCATGACTGGCTGAAGCGCCAAATGCAAAGCCTCTTGGTGGATGTCAACCGTATTCGCAATATTGCCACCAAGAATGCCTTTGTTGCACATGAAACCTCTCGACGCACATGGAAAGGGATGACGCTTATGTGCTCTGAAGATGATCTCCAAGAGGATGGCTTCTCTGAACGCTTCAAGTTTGACTCCACACCTCCTCGAAGGGCAGTGCTGCGACGAACTCCATCTCTTGAAGACTCTGAGTTCTCTTCCTCTGCTGCAACTATGAATGCCAGAGTGATCGAGGATGAAGACGATGCTACTTCACCGCCACCTCCTTCAGCAAGCTTCGACACTGCTCCAAGTTCTTCTGCACCGCCGAACACCACCGAAGATCCTGCTGCTTCACCTACTCTTCATGGGAATGAGTAGATGCTCTATGTCTTCAAACCTTTTTGGTCCTTACTGACAAAAGGGGGAGAAGCATATGAGTTTGATAGTCTTCAAGCGGGTCCATATGGGCGGTTGCTTTATATTTTGCTTCATGTTTACAACTCTCGTTTTGATACATTTGGTTCTTTGAGTTGTAACACTTAAACTCGATGGTCGTCTGCTACTTATTTGCCACTTCATGATGCGACGATAAATTCCGCATGTGCGACGATAAATTCCGCACTTAGATCATTTTGCAGACGTCCATTTTCCATTATGCATGTCATTATCTTCACATACCTTCTCATGCATAATGAATTGTCATCATAAGTTGACGAGGATCTCCACGAGTACAACCTGCCATGTGCATTTGCATTCCAAAAGCAAACTACTTATATGCACATCTTCAGGGGGAGCCCTTGCAACTAATGAAGACAATTCCTCTACAATTTCACATATTATATTCCCCGTTGAAAACTTCAACTAGTTTGTCATCAATCACCAAAAAGGGGGAGATTGTAAGTGCATCTAGTGCCACCCCTAGTTGGTTTTGGAGTATTGACGACAAACCTAGTTGAGGGACTAATGTGTTTGTGAGAATTGCAGGATAACACAGGTAGAAGTCCCTCATTGATTCGGTTTTCCTACCAGAGATGACCCCTAAAAATGTATGAAGACATTGATGTCAAAGGTGGTATATGAAGATATTCACATTGAAGACTATGAGAAGCGAAGACATCGCATGAAGCCTATGGAGCTCGAAGACTTAGGTCTTTCATAGTTCTTTTTCTTCTTTGTTGAGTCATAGGAACCACCGTACTGTTAAGTGGGGTCCAAGAGAACCAGTCAGAATGACTGAAGTGATGCTTAACCAAAACCTATGTCTTCGAGTGAAGACTGTGAGAGCGAATCTTGTCTAGAGTCGGACAAGTCAGCTTTGCTTGTAGCCCAAGTAAAGTTGTCGTGTGAGTTTGAAATCTAACCATTGGAACACGTGTCAGTTCCTTAGTGACCCAAGGTCATTTCGGACAAATCAGGTCGGGTTACCTAGTGGCTATAAATAGCCCACCCCCTACAACCATAAACGGTTGGCTGCTCAGAGTTAGAGTACGGCTTTTGTCGTTTGAGAGCAACCCACCTCGAAGCCTTTGAGAGAGAATTCCTTGCGAGGATAAAGCCCTAACCACCCAGAGCCTAAGAGTGTTAGGCATCACTTAAGTCTTCTTGTCTGTGTGATCTGAAGACTTATTACACTTGGAGGACTGTGAATCCTCCAGCCGGTTAGGCGTCGCGTTCTGAGCGTCCAAGAGACATTGTGGATCGCCGGTGAACGAAGTCTGTGAAGGTTTGGGAGTCTACCTTGAAAGCATACCAGAGTGATTGGGCGAGGTCTGTGTGACCTTAGCTCAAGGGGAATACGGTGAGGACTGGGTGTCCTCAGCTGCGTGTTCAGGACTGGGTGTCCGGGACTGTGTGTCCTCAGGTTTAAATACCTAGCCGCCCTAACCAGACGTACGGTTGTCACAGCAACTGGAACTGGTCCAACAAATCATTGTCTTCTACAAGTCACTGGTTTCATCCTTCCCTTCCCTTTACTTACTGTTGGTCCTTGTGAAGTCATTGTATGATTGCACTATCTTTTGGCTTCACTGAATGACTGCGTGTTCTGTTTGGCTTCATAATATCTTCCTACCTGATCCTTACTACCTAGCTGCTATTAGTCATTGTGCTTTCACTTCATTGAATACTTGACTATGGTTTACCTAGTGTAGTCTACCTTCCGCTGCATGGTAATAGGTTTATTTCTATCGTTTGTCTTCGAAACTTCCACGTTTTGAAGACTTTCATAAAAATCGCCTATTCACCCCCCCTCTAGTCGATATAACGCACTTTCACATAGTAACGATCAAATTCATCACTCAGTTTCTTGATTTCAGATTGAAGAGCAACAAGTTCTTCAGGTGAAAGCTTCAGAACGTTTTGCTTCAGGAAGCGCTCTTTCTTGTACTGCGCTTTCTTCACTCTCCTTCCTTGTTCAAATTTCCATTTTTCTTCATCAATGAAGTGACTCAGCATATGACTTTAACCAGGAGTGAGGTTCAGCTCGGGCAGAGGTGTCTTGGGGTCCTTGTGCCACAAGTCAATGAAGTCCAGGATCAACTTCGGATCCAGCATCAATGGCACATTGCTGCCTTTGGCTCTAGCGGCCCTGTGTTGTCTGTCCCTATTGATTTCAGCAAGTTCTTCATCATCATCTTCGTATTCATCAGACGGCACTTGAAAGGCGACTTGCTTCTTATGAGGACTTGGTCGAGAGCCTCGTCTAGTAGTGGCCTTTGTCTTCAGCGGAGAGGGGCCAGTTGATGAATTTGGTGTAGCTGAAGAACTAGCAGAAGCTCCTGAGGTAATAGAGATGCCCGTTGTCCTTTGGCACGTGGCGAGATACACAGGTGCTGAGGATTTTGACGGATGAGCTGAGGACTTTGGAGGAGCTGGTGCGGCTTGAGAAATTGGCCGTGAGGGCTTTGAAGAATTTGGCCGTGAGGGCATTGCTGAGGAACTTGGCCGTGAGGGCATTGGGGTTGAAGCACTTGGCTTATGAGCAGGCTTCTTTGGCATGGCCTTCTTTGGCTTGCTTGTAGAGGCCTCAGCAGTGGCAGCAGCGGCAGAAGAGTCTTCATTAAATTTCCTCACTACTTCCTTAGCTACTCTGGCTAGCTTGGCCTGGTGCTTGGCCCATTCATCAGGATAATCCTCACCACACTTGAGGCTAGTGGGATCAGCTAGTTGGTCAGGTGCCAACGAAGAGTGAATTTCTTCATATACTTGGGAGTAACATATCTGTATTCCCTCCATTCCCGTGCCCATCTCCACTCTATCCTTTGGATGCGCACTTTGCGCTCATTCTTAGTTTCCTTTCCATGGGTGGCCTCATCAGGAGTGCAATAATCCTTGTATATATCCTCAGGGATTTCAAATGCAGTGTTGACTTCCAGCTTCTTTCCTCCCTTCTAAGGTTTCTTGCCATCTGCCACTTCCTTCAGCTGAGGGTTTTGAACGATTGAGTTCTCTGAAGAGGTATGCAACTTTTCTTTCAGGAACGCTGCAAATGAGTTAAGTTGATGAGAACCTAATGATTCAGCAACGGACATGTGTACCTATGAATAGAGTATAGTTGCGAGGAATTTCGAGAGGTCATATGCATTCTCAAAATGTTTTTGCAATAAGGACAAGTTTGAGGAATTTGACAAGTTGAGTCTTGAAGAATTTCACTAAGCGTTCTTTGACTTAGGTCCAGAGTTGTACAGATTTGAAAATCCACACATTGAGGAATCTTGAAGAAAAATGTTGCTTAGAGAAACAGATCAAGAACAGATGATATGTGAGGTGTCCAGTGTGTGTGAGGATTTGAAGAAACACCTTTTGAAGATTTGAAGAAAAACATCTGAATCAACGAGGGTAGTAAAAGTAACTTTTAAGTACCCTAGACGAAGAAAACGACGAACTGGGAAGTGTAGATTTGAAGCTCGTCGGTTCAGATCTTCCACACCCAAACTTGGCTGAGGAAGATAGCTACGATGGCGGCAGAGTGAAGAAATTCGCGTCCGGTGTGAGTATGACGGCGACGAGGTCGAGGCAGTGAAGCTCTTCCTCACCGGCGACGATGGAAGTAGCGGCAGCGCTAGGGTTTGAGAGCTCGAGCGAGGGAGGGAGGTCGAGCGGAGTAAAAGTGAAGTGAGGAAGGGAGAGGGGTATTTATAGCCAAAGTGAAAAATAGCTCGCCCGAGGAAATAGGACGAACATGCCCCTGACCCTTCTCATTCGCATGACATGTGTCACCCACGTACTGAGAGGTGACGATCGTGTGCGGTCGTGGGTGAATAGGATAAGTATTATCGTAGAATGTGTAGTGATTTGAGCGGCAAAGGCCAAAAATTCAGATAAGATAAGTTTAAAGTTCCGTTCGCAATTTCTTCAGCTGACAAGGACACAGTGCAGATTTTGAACGAGTTTCAAATAGAACGCACATGAAGAATTTGTGAATAGACTCGGTTGAGTTTAGCATAGAGGGGGAAAGGGTCCGATCACATTCACTAAGCAGAACATGCAACTTGAAGAATTAGCAATAAGTGAATGTTGTAGAGGACATAAACTCATATATATATAGCCAATGAAGAAAAACAACAGAAATGGTGAAGACAATCCAAGTTGAAAAACAACTAAGGAATTTCAAAACTGAGGAAAAACTCAAATTGAAGATTTTCAACTTTTGGTGGTAGCATGACCCACCGTATAAGAATGATGATTTCAGACACCACGTACAATTGTCGTAGGGTTCTGAGAATCAAATTATTCATTAATTTCTTCACACTCAAAGTGTTATTCTTCATTGATTGAAGAAAAATATTTCTTCATGTGTTGCACATCTAAGTCATCAATTTTGCATAAGTGTTAGGATGAGTGTCCTTTTCAAAGAACATTCGAAGATTTTAGGATATTTAGCTCACACCACAACTTGCTAAATATCTTCTCATCCAAGGGCTTAGTGAAGATATAGGCTAGTTGTTCTTCAGTCTTCACATGCTCAATAGAGATGTCGCCCTTCAACAAATGATCACAAAGAAAATGATGACAAATCTGAATGTGCTTTGTCTTCGAGTGCTGAATTGGGTTATGAGCAATCTTGATGGCACTCTCATTGTCACAGTAGAGTGGCACATTCTTCACGTGGACGCCATAGTCCTTGAGAGTTTGCTTCATCCATAGCAGTTGAGCACAGCAAGAACCAGCAGCAATGTACTCAGCTTCAGCAGTAGACAGTGATAAGCAGTTATGTTTCTTCAAGGACCAACAGACCAAGAATCATCCGAGGAAATGGCATGTGCCAGATGTTGACTTGCGGGCCACACGATCACCAGCATAGTCAGAGTCTAAATATCCAATGAGATCAAAATTCGAGCCCTTGAGATACCATAATCCAAGTGTTGGTGTGTGTCGGTGTCAAAACCGGCGGATCTCGGGTAGGGGGTCCCAAACTGTGCGTCTAGGCCGGATGGTAATAGGAGGCAAGGAACATGATGTTTTACCCAGGTTCGGGCCCTCTTGATGGAGGTAAAACCCTACATCCTTCTTGATTAATATTGATGATATGGGTAGTACAAGTGTAGATCTACCACGAGATCAAGGAGGCTAAACCCTAGAAGCTAGCCTATGGTATGATTGTTGTATGATGAAGTTGTCCTACGGACTAAAACCCTCCGGTTTATGTAGACACCGGAGAGGGTTAGGGTTACACAAAGTCAGTTATAATGGTAGGAGATCTAAATATCCACATCGCCAAGCTTGCCTTCCACGCCAAGGTTGCCTTCCACATCAAGGAGCGGTATACCTTTTGATCAAAGTCAATAACAAAGCTGAAATGGTTTCGAGCCAAGGTAAGTAATTAAGTAGTACTAGCTAGCTAGCTAGCTAGCTGCCATCTCTTTAATTATCATGCTTGATTAATTATTATCTGATCAAATTAAATTCCATTCTCGTAATAAAGGCCCTGAAGCAGGCGCAGGGGACTGATCTGTGTGCATTCTGCGTTTGCGAGAACATTCGCATGATGGCGTCCGAAAGGAGCAGATCTCAAAGACAGGAATGGGTACGGTTGTCAGAACACTATTCACAATTTTTACACCATTATCGATATCTAGTCACACAACTAATACACATGCATATTGATCTCCTTCTTAACAGTTCAAAGAGGTGCGGGACAAGCTCCTACCAACGGAGCGTGTAGAGGCACTTCAAGAGGAAATAGTGGGATTTTTGCTCGACCAGGTCATAAATCCGAAGGAAGAATACTATTACCCGCTACCGCCCCCATGAACCACTTCGTATTGTCATCGTGCTCCGAAGGCACCAATTAGGCTAATGCCACTGGCTTCGAAGGCAACATGCATATGTAGGAGAAATTGTATATAGCTATACATGTGTGTATGTGTGAATTAATATGGTTTGTGAGACATTGGTGATATATATATATGATTGGTTCTACTAGAAATTCTATTTATATATATATATGCATAACGTGTACAATGTGTAGTATCGTAAAATACCAGCAAACGAAAAAGAATTAAAATGGAAAACACAAAATTAAATGAAAAAGAAATCATAAAACCCAAAACCCCCCAAACATTTTAGTACCGGTTGGTGTTACCAACCGGTACTAAAGGGCTCCCGGCCCCCGGAGCTGGCTCGTGCCACGTGGTTCCCCTTTAGCACCGGTTCGTGTTGAACCGGTACTAAAGGGGGGGCCTTTAGTGCCGGTTCCTGAACCGGCACTAAAGGGCCTTACGAACTGATGCTATTGCCCGGTTCTGCACTAGTGCATCCGGACACAGGACGGAGTCTTCAATCTTGTATCTTCATAGTCCTGGAGTCCGACTGAAGGTATAGTCCGGCTACCCGGACACCCCCTAATCCAGGACTCCCTCAGTAGCCCCCGAACCAGGCTTCAATGACAACGAGTCCGGCACGCAGATTGTCTTCGGCATTGCAAGGCGGGTTCTTCTCCAAATTCCATGTACCTGTTGAATAATGTCCGATTTTCATAATGTAGCGCACCTTGGCTTCCACGCCCAATAATGGCCGTCTTCCACGTGTCAAACGAATGCGAAAAGTCAGGGTGTTTTTACATTCACACCCCTAGCCGCATAAACGAGCCGCCTATGTAATGGGATGGGGATTCAGATCCAAACCACACCTTCTTGTCCCCGCGAGTAATCATCAGAGCGCCTCCAGCAAAGGTCCATTCCAACATGGCCAGCCGTCGCAGCTCCTCCTCTCGCCCTTCCAGTCCTAAACCTGGAGACTGGGAGAGGTGCTCCATCCCGCACAGCGAGCTAGTGTCACTTCAGACCAAGGGATTTCTCCCTCAGGCCTATATGGTCCCGGTCCGAGCCGGACTCGCCACCTATAATGGTGGAGAGCAAGCGGAGAGCACCCCCAATCCCTCCAAAGGAGAGCGGGTGTGCCTCGTCCCTTATCTAATAAGAGGACTTGGATTTCCAATTCATCCATTTCTCCGTGGGCTTCTGGAGTTTTACGGCCTCCAGCTGCACAATCTCACGCTCGCCTCTATATTGCATATCGTGGGCTTCGTCGCCCTTTGCGAGCTATTCTTGGGTGTTGAGGCTCATTTCACACTGTGGAAGAGGGGTCTATATATCAAGTGGGCGGAGCCGAAGTGTGGCGTATCGCCGGGACCGGATATCTATCCGGAAGCCCAAAGAAGGCGTCCGAGGACTGGCCTTCGGAATTGTTTTATATAGATGATGTCCCGCTGCCGGATCCTACCCGGGTCGGTCTCCCCGAATTCAACAGTGCTCCCTTAAAGAAACGCCTAAGCTGGCGTCCGCGGAGCTCTCAGAGAGAAGGCGACAGGGACGTCCTTCACGTGATGGGTCGGATAAGACTATTGGCTCATTCCGGACTAACCATGATTGGACTCATGGCCGCATGCATTATGCGGGGGGTGCAGCCGCTTCAATATAGAGGCCACCCCATGTGGGATTTTAACGGGGAGGATGACGCCACCCGTTATGGTCGTAAGGGGCGAGCCTCAACTGCCGCTCTAGTAAAGATCTTATCCTCTTTGTACAAGGGAGAAGAGGAGGAATTCCTCCGCGTCAACCCACAGGGCGGATTTACTATGTACAACCCTCCGAGTTGGGTAAGTGGACAATTGTGCTTACCCATCCGTTTTATATTCCCATGATTAAATATGTAGTCTAATGATTTCAATGCAGGAACTGCATCAGGAAGTAAAGGATATAAACAGCCGTCCCCCACAGCCCGAGGATCCAGAACGGTCCCTCGATCCGGACTCCGAAGAGGATCCGGACATATCGGTGGAGCTGATTGACGGGGTGTTTCATCAGCTAAGCAAGGACAATACCTTGGTTGCCATTACGGCTGATTACCCAGGGTTAATCCCGGCCTCCCAGGTAACAGAGAGCGGAGTCTCATCCCCTTGAGAAGGAATCCATTCTCACGCATTTCAGTTTTCCTGACAACAACCGTGTTTTGCAGGGGAGGTTTCCGAGGCGGGAGGCCGAACCTGCAGCAGCTAGCCAACGAGGGGCCGCAGGGCCCCGTGGGGTAAAAAGGAATGTAGTCCGGACTGAGACGCCGACGCAAAGGTATAGCGCACCCTCTTTTTCCCTGGTGTTATTCCTTCAGGGCATATTAACGTTCGTGCTACCTTCAGGACGAAGAGACCTCGCCGGACTATACCCGGAGAGGTTGCCAATCGTGCCTCCACCAGCCAGGCTCCAACGCCTGGCCCGGAAGCGGAAGCGAACACGAGGTGCACACCGGACGCTCCTCCGACAGAGGATGCGGACAGACTATCTTCCACCAATTTCGAGGTGAAGAGTCCCATGAACCACAGGCGTCGCCGGACAGTTCTTCGCGACGCTTGTTTCTCCCAAGAGGCATTAGATGCCTTCAATTCGGGACATGCGTACCTCCGTGCCACTCAAAATGGTTTAGCCAGAGCCACGGAGCAATATGTAAAATACATACGGGTAAGAAAATTTTGGTAAATATATATATACCAGTAGCCCCCGAGACTTGAAACAGTTAGAGTAACTGATTTAAGGATCATTTGTTATGCAGGTTCTTACAGAGAAGAATACCGTACTGTCCCAGGAGCTGGAAGAGTGGAAAGCCCAACTGGAGGCCGCACTAGCCGCGAAAGGGGAGCCCAAAGAGACCCCCTCTGGTAAGATACACTTCAAAAAATTAGTATTTTGCAAAGTGCGGCGTGGGTGTAAATCTGACAAATCATATTGCAGATAGCGCCGGACTAGATCCGGAGAGGCAACAACTCTTACGCCAGCTAAAGGCCGGTGAGAGTATGCTGACAAGGGTGAGGCGGGAGAAGAATGATCTTCAGGATGCCAACACCAAGCTAGATGTTGAGCTTAAAGATGTTCGTGGCCAGCTATCGGACTCTACTAAGGAGAATCAGCGGCTTCGACGCGGCATATTTAGTAAGTGCTTAAGCAAATCTTTGAAAGAAAAGAGTTCGGCGAGGAAGTCGACTAACAGAGTAATGTCTGTAGGTATGCTAACGGGTCGTCCTGCAGAGGAGATGCCCGGTTCTACAGGTGACCTTCTTCCCGAGCTCTCGCAACTGCATGAGCGAGTTCGGCAGGCGATGCGAGGCGTTGCCCGAGCCTTGTGGCCTTCCCACTCCATGCCCGAGGGCCTTGGAGAGCTTTCGGAGAAGCTTAAGGGAGCTCGGCGGCGCTTCCGGTTGTGGAAGATATCGGCCTGCCGACAAGGCGCTAGGGAGGCCTGGGCCATGGTGAAGACGCGGTACATGAAGTCTGACCCAAACCACATGGCCGAGGTCGGACCTGTGGGGCCTGACGGGAAGGAGATCCCTGTAAGCTTAGTGTACGGCCAAGTAGAATTGGCCGCAAAGTATTCCCAGCAGGACTATAAGTTAGACAGCCTGTTAGATGGTATTGAAGAGGAATACAATCAGTCAAAGTGACTATGTAATTTTTAATTGACATTTGTAATGCCTTCTAGCCGGATTGTAGATCGTTTGTCGTTGCCGACCTTTTCGCTTCAACCTCAGGTCCTGACAGTCCGGAGTGTGTCCGAATACCCTACCGGTTATGTAAGAACCGGGGTATGCATGGAGACTAGGCGTAGGGGTCATTAGTGCTTTATCAGACAAGTGCCCAACTAGTTATGTTATATTACATGGTTAGTAAGAAACATCTTCCAGAGAGAATAGTTCCGTTAGGGGTTCCTTTCTCTGGGAGGCATGCCCTAAAGTGCATGTCCGGACTTCAAACGCAGGAAAATCATCTGGGGCATATATATAAATAAGTAAAAAAGGTCATCTTTTAGTTCATCGACCGAATATTCCCTTAAGAACGCTAGCTTTCGGCTTCACCCAGTCTGAGGTACACATCCGGCTGATCCGGCAGTAACAATCACAGAGGTGCTCCCTTTACCACCTAGCCGAACAATCGGGAACGTAGGGGTAAGCACAGGAGCCAGGCAACCCAGCTTGGCCAAAACTTAAGTCATATCGATGCATATAATGGTGAAGAAAAGGTGCATGCGGAAGTTTGACACATGTGGTGGGTGTGAAGCCCGTATAAATAAGCTTCTATTAAAGAAGCCCCCAGGTTTAATGAGCGCGAGTAGCACGTCACTTGAGGAGCCTTTAAGGGCTATAAAAGAAAAGCGGGGAAGGAGAGAAATGTAAGACAGAAAATGAAAAAAATGGACAGAGGAAGGAGACAAACACAGAGTCCGGCGCTAGGCATAGAATCTTCGGAGACGGGCTGCGTACCATGGGTTCGGCTCGAGTTGGTTATCCAATGCATCTCGCAGGCGGTATGCTCCACCAGTCAGGACTTGGTCGATTATGAAGGGACCTCCCCACTTGGGCTTCAGCTTGTCCTTTTTCTTGTCCGGCAGGCGTAGAACTAATTCGCCAACGTTGTAGTTTTTGTCCCGCACTTCTCTGCTTTGATATCTTCGAGCCTGCTGTTGATAGAATGCGGAACGGGCTTTTGCCACGTCGCGCTCCTCCTCTAAGGCGTCCAAACTGTCCTGCTGATCGAGCTCGGCTTCCCTTTCTTCGTACATGCGCACTCAAGGTGAGTCATGAATTATGTCGCAGGGCAAGACTGCCTCTGCACCGTACAGCATAAAAATGGTGTGTATCCGGTGGTGCGATTCGGCGTGGTCCGAAGCCCCCAGAGTACGGAGTCGAGCTCCTCTACCCAGTGCGTGTTAGATTCCTTGAGGGACCGCACTAATCTGGGTTTGATGCCGCTCATGATGAGACCATTTGCGCGTTCGACCTGACCGTTAGTTTGTGGGTGATAGACGGAAGCATAATCGAGCTTGATGCCCATGTTTTTGCACCATAGTTTTACCTCATCGGCCATAAAGTTCGTGCCGTTATCGGTGATTATGTTGTGGGGGATGCCATAATGGTGTATGACCCCTGATATAAAGTCTATCACAGGTCCGGATTTGGCCGTCTTAACAGGCTTGGCTTCTATCCATTTGGTGAACTTATCCACCATGACCAGTAAGTATTTTTTCTTGTGGGTTCCGCCTTTAAGGGGTCCCACCATGTCAAGGCCCCAGACCGAGGGTGGTGGGTGGCATATGGCTTTGGTTTGCAAAAAGCTAGCAACGGACGCATCGTTGGACCAAGTCCTGAGCGTCCGCCCGGGCCGTCGACCAATAAAAGCCTGTATGGCAAGCCTTGCTTACAAGGGACCGGGCTGTGGCGTGATGGCCACCGAGTCCGGCATGAATTTCAGCCAGCAGGTTCCGCCCTTCCTCTTCGGAGATGCACCTTTGAAGGACAACGGTAGTGCTTTTCTTCTAAAGTTCACCCTCATGGACTTTATAGGCTTTAGATCGCCGCACTATACAGCGTGCCTCGTTTTGGTCCTCTGGGAGTTCCTGCCTAGTAAGGTAGGCTAGGAATGGTTCTATCCATGGGGCGATAACGGCCATTAGTACGTGGGCTGAGGTTGTGATTTCATTGGCAGAGCCTCCGATTATGTCAGATTGTTCAGCGTCGGACAGTGCGGTTGGGTCCGGGCTAATATTGCCATGTTCCCCTTCCCATACTACGGATGGCTTGAATAGCCTTTCCAGGAAGACGTTGGGGCGGACCGCATCGCGTTTTGCACCGATGCGTGCCAGGACGTCTGCCACCTGATTGTTTTCTCGGGCTATATGGTGAAATTCGAGCCCCTCAAATCGAGCTGACGTTTTGAGGACGGCATTGCGGTAAGCTGCCATTTTTGGATCCTTGGCATCGAAGTCTCCATTTATTTGGGATATCGCGAGGTTCGAATCCCCGCGCACCTCTAGTCGTTGAATGCCCATGGATACTGCTATCCGGAGACCATGTAAAAGGGCCTCATATTCGGCTGCATTGTTGGAGTCCGTGTACATAATCTGGAGTATATATTGAACTGTGTCTCCTATGGGGGATGTCACAACGACGCCGGCCCCTAGTCCGGCCAACATTTTGGAACCGTCGAAGTGCATGATCCAGTTTGAATATGTGCCATACTCTTTAGGGAGTTCGGCCTCCGTCCATTCTGCGACGAAGTCGGCCAAAACTTGCGACTTGATAGCTCACCATGGCCTATAAGTTATGTCGAACGGGAGGAGCTCGATGGCCCATTTTGCAATCCGGCCCATTGCGTCACGGTTGTTTATAATATCGTTGAGTGGTACTTCCGATGCTACTGTGATTGAACACTCTTGAAAGTAATGTCGTAGCTTCCGGGATGCCATGAATACCGCATATGCAATCTTTTGATAATGTGGGTACCGTGATTTGCATGGGGTGAGGACAGTGGACACATAGTAAACCGGCTTTTGAAGGGGGAATTTGTGTCCGTCCGTTTCCCGCTCGACGACGAGTACTGCGCTGACAACTTGATGGGTTGTTGCAATGTACAATAGCATTGGTTCGCCGATGTTTGGCGCGGCCAGGACAGGGTTTGTTGCCAATATGTCTTTTATTTCCTCGAGTCCGGCCGTGGCGGCATCCGTCCACTCGAAGTGTTCGGTGCGCCGAAGGAGGCGGTAGAGGGGTAGCGCCTTTTCTCCCAAACGGGAGATAAAGCGGCTTAGAGCCGCCACACATCCGGTTAATTTTTGTATTTGTTTGAGGTCCTTTGGGATATCCAATTGTGACAAAGCTCGGATCTTTGCTGGATTTGCTTCGATTCCTCTACCGGATACGATAAAGCCCAAGAGCTTTCCAGCTGGAACGCCGAAAACGCATTTTTCCGGATTTAGCTTGATGTCATATGTTCGGAGGTTGTCAAATGTAAGCCTCAAGTCATCTACTAGAGATTCGACTTGTCTTGTTTTTACGACCACATCATCCACGTATGCCTCTACTGTTTTGCCGATCTGGTTTGCCAGACATGTCTGAATCATGCGCTGATATGTTGCGCCGGCGTTTTTGAGCCCGAAAGGCATTGTGTTGAAGCAGAATGGGCCGTATGGGGTGATGAATGCCGTTGCGGCTTGGTCTGACTCGGCCATCTTGATTTGATGGTAACCGGAGTATGCGTCGAGGAAGCACAACGAATCGTGTCCTGCAGTGGCGTCGATAATTTGATCGATGCGGGGGAGGGGGAAGGGATCCTTTGGGCAAGCCTTGTTAAGGTCTTTGAAGTCAACGCACAGGTGCCAGGATTTGTCCTTCTTTGGTACCATCACCAAGTTTGCTAGCCAGTCCGGATGTTTTATACCTCTGATGAATCCGGCCTCCAATAGTTTGGCTAGCTCCTCTCCCATTTCCTGTCTCTTGGGCTCAAAGAAACGCCGAAGGGCTTGTTTGAGAGGTTTTAATCCTTTTAGGATATTTAAGCTGTGTTCGGCCAGCCTGCGTGGGATTCCTGGCATGTCTGAAGGGTGCTAGGCAAAATGTCCCAGTTCTCCTGTAGGAATTCTCGCAGTGTGGTGTCTACATCGGGGTTTAATTGTGCCCCGATGGACGCTGTTTTATTGGGGTCCATTGGATGGACTTGGAATTTGACTATTTCATCCGCTGGTTTAAAAGAGGTGGACTTGGATCTTTTGTCGAGTATCACATCGTCCCTGTTTACCGTGGAGCGCAGCGTAGTCAGTTCCTCAGCCACTAGGGCTTCGGACAGTGCCTCAAGGGCCAATGTGGCTGTCTTGTTTTCGGCGAGGAGTGCTATGTCCGGATCACTAGCGAGAGTGATGATGCCGTTCGGCCGGGCAACTTGAGCTTCATGTACCCGTAATGGGGTATTGCTTGGAAGATTGTAAATGCTTCCCACCCCAGCAGAGCGTGGTATCTGCTACTAAACGGGGCCACTTGGAATGTGACCTCTTCGGACCTATAATTATCCGGCGTGCCGAATACCACATCTAGTGTGATTTTTCCTGCACAACGCGCTTCCCGACTGGGGATTATTCCTCTAAAGGTTGTGCTACTTCGCTCAATGCGGTTACAGTCTATTCCCATTTTTTGAAGGGTTTCCTCATAAATGAGGTTCAATCCGCTGCCTCCGTCCATGAGTACCTTGGTGAGGCGAAAGCCGTCCACTATAGGACTGAGTACCAATGCGGCTGGTGCTCGAGCTGTTCAGAATTTAGGTTCATCACTGACATTAAAAGTAATAGCCATGTCACTCCATGGGTTTATTGTTGCTACTTGATAGACTTCGGCGAGGCTACGGAGTGGTCTTTTTCGCATATTATTTGATGCGAAAGTCTCGAAGACTGTTAAGACTATACTGGAGTCCCTGAGGTGGCTTTCTGCGGCCTCCGGAATTAGGAGATCTTCGCCCCTTTTGGCCACCTGCTAGAGTATCCAACATGCTCTAAGGCTATGAGTTGGTGTGGCGTCCTCTGTACTATGAATTTTACATGGTCCATTAAGCCATCCCTCCAGTACGGTTCCATGCCCTGTAGAGGGTTTTGGTTTTTTGGTTTTTAACCCGGGTGTCTGATGATGATGCACCCTTTTATTTCGGACGAGGTTTCTATTCAGGGCCGGATTGTCCCAAAATTTAGTTTCGGTTTTCCGGGCGCTTTCCATCGCACAGTACTTTTGTACTATGGACGCCAAGTCAGCGAAGCGTGTAAGATCACGACGACCTGTGGCGTTGAGGATTCCCTTGTCCGTGCAATTATTGCAGAAGATTGAGATTGCGTCTTCCTCGCGGCAGTCCTTTATCCTGTTCGTAACCAGGAGGAACCTCGCCCAGTAATGATGTACTGTTTCTTCGGGCTCTTGCCTGATTTGGGATAGATCGCTTATGTTCGGGTGGGTGGGTGAATTAAATTCGGAACTTCACCCAATCTTAGACTCAGAGGCCAAGGAGTTTCCGAACTCTGAAGTTTGGATTCTTGGATGTTGTCTAGTGAATCTAGCCCATTGCCTGATTCTAAGTTCAGGTCTTGAGTTACATCCTCCCCTCCGCGGGTGTCCGGCTTGGAGGGATCGGGAATCCGTACGTGGCTAGTCCTTAAGATAGATGAAGAGTCACCGCACTGTGCCTCTACCACGGCAACGTGATGGGTGACTTGGGGAGAATTAGTTTCTCTTAAATCGGGTTTAAGCCCAACCTGATCATAATCCGTAGTGACCCCCAAGGCGGCGATGCGATCCAAGAGCTCATTTACGAAAGAGAGCTCCATTGGATCTAACTGCTCAACGAGTTCCGAGCTGATGTGAAGATTGCTTTTGATGACCCGAGAGGTCACCGTCGGCGCAAGGGCCGAACAGGCGGTCATGAGAAAACCGCCTAGCCGGAGAGTTTAGCCGATAGCCAAGGCTCCCTTAGTAACGGCGCCGTCTTTAAAGATGGGAAGAGGCATCCTTCCTGATTGCAACGGCACAGAGGAACTCTCAATGAAAGCAGCAATGTCGGTGTCAAAACCGGTGGATCTCGGGTAGGGGGTCCCGAACTGTGCGTCTAGGCCGGATGGTAACAGGAGGCAAGGAACACGATGTTTTACCCAGGTTCGGGCCCTCTTGATGGAGGTAAAACCCTACGTCCTGCTTGATTAATATTGATGATATGGGTAGTACAAGAGTAGATCTACCACGAGATCAAGGAGGCTAAACCCTAGAAGCTAGCCTATGGTATGATTGTTGTATGATGAAGTTCTCCTACGGACTAAAACCCTCTGGTTTATATAGACACCGGAGAGGGTTAGGGTTACACAAAGTCGGTTATAATGGTAGGAGATCTAAATATACGCATCGCCAAGCTTGCCTTCCACGCTAAGGAAAGTCCCACCCGAACACGGGACGAAGTCTTCAATCTTGTATCTCCATAGTCCTAGAGTCCGGCTGAAGGTATAGTCCGGCTACCCGGACACCCCCTAATCTAGGACTCCCTCAGTGTGTGAGATAGATATCAAAGAATGTGCTTCACAGCCTTATGGTGTGATTCCTTCGATGTAGCTTGAAATCGGGCACACATGCAAACACTAAGCATAATATCTGGCCTAGATGCACATAAGTACAATAAAGAACCAATCATGGAGCGGTATACCTTTTGATCAAAGTCAATACCATTTTCATCAGTGCATAGATGGCCATTTGTGGGCATAGGGATTTTGACTCCTTTGCAATCTTGCATGCCGAATTTCCTCAGTACATCCTTGAGGTATTTCTCCCGAGATATGAGTATGCCATTGCACTGTTGACGAATCTGAAGACCTAAGAAGAATTTCAATTCTCTCATCATAGACATTTGATATTCTTCACTCATCATATAGGCAAATTCATCACTGTAACGTTGGTCAGTACAGCCAAAAATGATATCATCAACATAAATTTGGCACACAAACAGTTCACCATCATAAGATTTAGTGAAAAGAGTTGGGTCAAGTGAACCGGTTTTGAAGCCTTTCTTCATGAGGAATTCCTTCAAAGTATCATACCACGCCCGTGGGGCCTGCTTGAGGCCATAGAGGGCCTTATTGAGTCTGAAGAATCTGTCAGGATGCTTTGGATCTTCAAAACCTGGGGGCTGAGCAACATATACTTCTTCCTCAAGCTTACCATTGAGGAATGCACTTTTCACATCCATTTGATATAAGATGATATCATGATGGTTAGAATAAGCAAGTAACATATGAATAGATTCAAGTCTAGCAACAGGTGCAAAAGTTTCATCGAAATCAATTCCTTCAACCTGTGTGTAACCTTGAGCTACAAGCCGTGCCTTATTCCTCACCACGAGGCCATTTTCATATTGCTTGTTGCGGTAGATCCACTTTGTGCCCATGATGTTGTGCTTGCGAGGATCTGGACGTTTGACCAGTTCCCAGAGGTTGTTGAGCTCGAATTGATGTAATTCCTCTTGCATAGCTTGAATCCACTCAGGCTCCAGAAATGCTTCATCTACCTTAGTAGGCTCTGTGATAGAGACGAAAGCAAAGTGCCCACAAAAGTTAGACTTCATTTGCAATGCGAGGATGAGTGGGTTGTCATTGAGGAATTTGATCGGTATTTTCTTCAGCGCCATTTTCCTCAGGTGCATCAGCATGAGATTCTTCATGTTCTGGAATGACTTCTTCAGCAGATTCTTCGGTAGGAATGACATCCTTAGTAGCCTTGAACTTAATAGATTCCTCAGGAGGTATTTCATCTGTCACAGGAGGTAGGTGCTCTCTTTGTGAGCCATTAGTCTCATCGAACCGCACATCTACAGTTTCGACAACCTTGTGATGATAGGAGTTGAAGCAAATTCATTTCTTCATGATTAGCTTGTGTCCTTTCAAGCAAATTCAAGTCTCCAGCAAATTCTTCAGACGATTAAGTTCGTATGGAGACCTGACCCTGCATAAGAGATTAGTTCTTTTTCTTCACCACCCACATCTGAAGGGGTGGCAAGGAGTTCATCATTCTGCGAGCTCCATAAGAGAAAGGTGGCATAGATGCCAATCCACTTCGTTTCACATAAGAGGGGTTAGAGTAAGCATAGGAGTAAGCAGAGAAATTCTTCGAGGACTTATGAACATAATGATTTGAAGAATAATGCACATATCCATAATCCTTAGATCTTCCCTGCGAAACAGACGGGTTAGCACGATGATTTTCATATGAGGACTTGGATCCATATGAAGAATTTGGTCCATATGAAGAATTTGATCCATATGAAGAATTTGATCTGGGGTTCCTATTCTTCACAGGTGGTGTCATGATGACATTCACCTGAAGATTTTAATGGTACCTTTGGGAACCTAGATTTTCTTCATAGGAGAACCGTTCCTGCAATTAGTGCCAACATATCTAGCAAATACTTCACCATTCTGATTTTTGAACAGTTTATAATTGGAGTCAAATGACTCATCAGAAGAATATGAAGATTCACATGTAAAGCCAGATAAAGTAGCTGGATCCACTGAAGGTCCCTTTGCAGCAACCCATGAGATTTTGGGATACTGCTCAGGTTTCCAGTAGGTCCCATCGGCATTAAGTTTCCTCTCAAAGGCAATACCCTCTTTCCCAGGGTTCCTGTTGAGGATCTTCTTTTTGAGCATGTCACAAAGAGCCTGATGCCCTTTGAGGCTTTTGTACATGCCCGTCATATACAATTCCTTCAGCCCTGCATCATCAGTGATACTAGCAATGTCCTCAGATGAGGAATTAGTGATAGTAGAGACAGTTGAAGAATTTGCAGCAATGGAAGCATTTGAGCATACAGGTGAAGAATTAGCAGTTTCACGTTCAATGCACTTCAAACAAGGAGGAACAAATTCATCCTGAGTAGCGCTGATCTGTTGAGCAAGTAATGAATCACGCTCCGTCTGAAGATCTTCATAACTCACTCTTAACTGCTCAAGATCTTGCTTTCTTTGAAGAAATTCATAAGAACGCTTCTCATGATCAGATAGGAGAGTGATATGATGACCTTGAAGATTGTCAAACTTGGACTGAAGTTTCTGAAGAATTTCAATCAAAATTTGAGTGAAATCCATTTCCTCGCCCAACATATCTGTAACGCCCCGAGACCGATGTGCCAGGTGTCGTCCAGTTATTCACTGTTGTTGTGTTGTCATTGCTTGCGTGTCATGCATTGCATATCATGTCATCATATGCATTTCGTTTGCATACATGTTCGTCTCATGCATCCGAGCATTTCCCCCGTTGTCCGTTTTGCATTCGGGTGCTTCGTTCTCCTCCGGTGGTCATTTCTACCTTTCTTTAATGTGTGGGGATTAAACATTTCCGGATTGGACCGAGACTTGCCATGCGGCCTTGGTTTACTACCGGTAGACCGCCTGTCAAGTTTCGTACCATTTGGACTTCGTTTGATACTCCAACGGTTAACCGAGGGACCGAAAAGGCCTCATGTGTGTTGCAGCCCAACACCCCTCCAATTTGGCCCAAAAACCACCTAACTCTGCTCCTTGATCTAGAGCGTTCGATCACGATCGCGTGGCCGAAAACCGCACCTCATTTGGACTCTCCTAGCTCCCTCTGCCTATAAATAGTCCCCTCCCGAAAATCACGGATCTTCTCCTTCCTCTAACCCTAGCCCCGCTCCTCTCCGCGCGGTCGGACACGTCCGCCGGACACATCGCTGCCGCCACTCAGAAGCGGCCACGTGGCCCCTGCGCCGCCTCCCACCGCCCGGGCCCGGGAGCCCAGATCCGGCCCCTGCGGCCCGTCTCCTCGTCGCCGCCACCCGCGGGAGGCGCCCGCCCGACGCCGCCGCTTCTCCCCTTGCCGGCGCCCGCGCCACGGGACGCCGACGGCCGCCGCCCGCCTCCTCGCTGGCGACCGCCGCCTCCGTCGCCGGGTCGCCGCCCGCCGCGCCCGGAGTCCCCAGACCTCGCCGCCACGCCTCCCCGGTCCGGATCCGGTGGATCCGGCCGGATCCGTCTCCTCCGTCCTCCCTGGCGCCGCCCCACGCCCTCCGCCGGTGAACAGTGCTCCGGCGTGCATCGTTTTGCATGCGCCCAGATCTGGATCGGCTACAGTAAAACCCTAGGTTGATTTTTTCCTAAGTCCCGGAGATTTCCTAATCCATGTGCTCATGTTCATCGCATCGTATCTCCACATCCGTAGCTCCGATTCATGCATATAGCATATCAAAATGTTCGTCTCAGAGAGTACATCATTTCATTCCATTGCATCATTTTCATTTGAGTTCATCTTGATGCACGAAATGCTGTTAGAAGAGTGCTACTTGAGATAATTGTCAGATCTGCTACTCCATCTTAGACATTTGTCATTTTTGCCATGATTATTGTGTGCATGATATGACCATGAGCTCTACATATGTTTTGTTAAGGGATTTGTCATATTTCCAGAGGTGCAACCCATGTATTTTTGTGATGTGTGTGATGACTAGTGCAAGCTTGCAACGTGAGGCACTTGGTAATTCTGTTTTCAGGGACTTAGTATTTTCACCAAGTCCTGGGATTGTTTAGTTCATGATGCCATATGTTCATGTTGTTTCCTAGAGATCCGTGCCTCTTTTGAGGATGATCAGTAAGGATTTTTGTTAATATTGTAGTGCTCTATCCATCCATGTCTTTGTTTGCATATACGGAGCACCCTAGCTTGAGTCAATCGAGCTCTACTTTTGCTTCTTTGTGAATCTGGGCAGATCGTCAACTTGTTTGCGATTTTGCCGATGTTATTGTAGTTGATCCGTGCATGCTATGCCATGTTCTTGCCATGTCTAGCTTGCATTTTGTGACTTCTTAATGGATGTATGCTTGTCTTGCCATGACTTGCTCCGTAGTGAGCGCATCGAGCTCGTAAACATGCCTACTTGAGTTATGATTTCAGCATGTCCCAGTTTTCACTAAGTCTGAAACCGATTATGTTTTTCCTATGTTCATGTGCTTGGTAGTATATTTTGTGATCCCTTTTGGCTCAAGGTCACTAAGGGACTTTTGTTAAGCTCTTTGAGTAGCTCCATGCCATGTTTTGATTTGCCATGTTCAAGTCCTGTACCATGTTGTTTTGGTGCTCCGAAGAGTGCTATCTGATCTGAAATTCCAGACAAGTGTTAATTTCACTAAGTCTGAGATCCGTTTACCGTTTGCATTTTTGCCATGCTTGTTTGAACCTGTTAATGGATGAATTGGCCGTAGCTCAGTGCTAGACTTTTGTTAAGCATCTTGAATGCATCCCTTACATGTATTTTGTTGCCATGTTTGGGTGCTGTAGCATGTTCATCTCATTGCATTTAGATGCCTACTTGCTGTAAATCGCAGACCGGTGTCATATTTGAATCGCTTGCCATTTCCAAACCGTAACTCCGATTCCGGTGATCTTTATATCGATTTCAACCGAAATCACCTCATCTTTCTAGTGGCACACTTGGTTGTCGAGTTGAGGCCAGGTTCATGCCTTCCTTGTCCAATCATGCATATGCATCGCATACCGCATCCCGCATATCATATCATGTTCATGTGTTGGTTGTTTACTATGTTGTGTGCTTATTTTCCGGTGTTGCTTCTTTGGGTTGGTTCCGGTAACGTCGTGTTGTGAGGACCCGTTCGTCTACGTCCGTTTGTCTTCTTCATGGACTCGTTCTTCTTCCTTGCGGGATTTCAGGCAAGATGATCATACCCTCGAAATCACTACTATCTTTGCCTTGCTAGTTGCTCGCTCTTGTGCTATGCCTATGCTGCGATACCTACCACTTGCTTATCTTGCCTCCTATATTGTTGAACCAAGCCTCTACCCACCTTGTCCTAGCAAACCGTTGATTGGCAATGTTACCGCTTTGCTCAGCCCCTCTTATAGCGTTGTTAGTTGCAGGTGAAGATTGAAGTTTGTTCCTTGTTGGAACATGGAGATGTTGTTCCTTGTTGGAACATGTTTACTTGTTGGGATATCACTATATATCTTATTTAATTAATGCATCTATATACTTGGTAAAGGGTGGAAGGCTCGGCCTTATGCCTGGTGTTTTATTCCACTCTTGCCGCCCTAGTTTCCGTCATATCGGTGTTATGTTCCCGGATTTTGCGTCCCTTACGCGGTTGAGCTATAATGGGAACCCCTTGACAGTTCGCCTTAAGTAAAGCTCTTCTAGCAATGCCCAACATTGGTTTTACCATTCGCCACCTAGCCTTTTCTTTCCCTTGGGTTCTGCAGACTCAAGGGTCATCTTTATTTTAACCCCCCCGGGCCAGTGCTCCTCTGAGTGTTGGTCCGACCGAGTAGACTGCGGGGCCACCTCGGGGCAACTTGAGGGTTGGTTTTACTCGTAGGATGTCTCATCTGAGTGTGCCCTGAGAAAGAGATATGTGCAGCTCCTATCGGGATTTGTCGGCACATTCGGGCGGTGTTGCTGGTTTAGTTTTACCCTGTCGAAATGTCTTGTTGTATCGGGATACCGAGTCTGATCGGAATGTCTTGGGTGGAGGTCTATTCCTTCGTTGACCGTGAGAGCTTGTGATGGGCTAAGTTGGGACTCCCCTGCAGGGATTTGAACTTTTGAAAGCCTTGCCCGCGGTTATGGGCAGATGGGAATTTGTTAACGTCCGGTTTTAGAAAACCTGAAGTTAACCTTAATTAAAATGAATCAACTGCGTGTGTAACCGTGATGGTCTCTTTCCGGCGGAGTCCGGGAAGTGAACACGGTTGTTGGAGTTATGCTTGATGTAGGTCGCTATAGGATCACTTCTTGATCATAGTTTCTCGACCGTGCTTTGCCTTCTCTTCTCGCTCTCATTTTGCGTATGTTAGCCACCATATATGCTAGTCGCTTGCTGCAGCTCCACCTCATACTTTTACCTTACCCATAAGCTTAAATAGTCTTGATCACGAGGGTGCGAGATTGCTGAGTCCCCGTGGCTCACAGATACTTCCAAAACCAGCTTGCAGGTGCCGATGAGTCCATGCAGACGACGCAACCAAGCTCAAGGAGGAGCTCGATGAAGATCTTGTCCTTTGTGTTATTCCGTTCTAGTTGATCAGTAGTGGAGCCCAGTTGGGGTCGATCGGGGACCTTTGTCGCATTTGGGGTTCTTATTTTATTTTTGTTCCGTAGTCGGACCTTGATTGTATCTGGTTGATGTAATGCCTTATTCATGTAATTGTGTGAAGTGGCGATTGTAAGCCAACTATGTTTTCTCTTTCCCTTATGTATTACATGGGTTGTGTGAAGATTACCTCACTTGCGACATTGCTTTCAATGCGGTTATGCCTCCAAGTCGTGCTTCGACACGTGGGGGATATAGCCGCATCGAGGGTGTTACAATATCATCGCTTTTATCCAGCATGTTTTGCACCTTTTCAAGAGCCTTTTGCAGTTTCACAGCCATCTTAGCAAGTTTAGAATAGTTGGGTTTGAGGTTTTCATCAGATTCGTCCTCACTAGATTCAGAGGAGGGATATTTGAGTACCTTTGAGCCTTTTTCCATGAAGCAATAGGTGGGAGTGTAGTCCTCATCGCCGTCATCAGTAGTGTTGGGGAGGTCCTTTTCTTCAGAGTTGAAGATGGACTTGCTGATGAACGCGGTAGCGAGAGCTAGTCCCGCCACACCAGAGTCTGACTCCTCAGATTCCTCCTCTTCCTCATTTTCCTCACATTCAGCCTCACAGTCCATTTCCTTGCCAATGAATGCCCGAGCCTTCTTGGAGCTTCTCTTCTTGTGAGATGAGGACCTTGAAGAGTTTGATGACGAGGTCTTTGAAGATTTCTTCTTCTTCTTTGAATCATCAGAACTGTAATCCTTGTACTTCTTCTTCTTTGATTCCTTTTCCCACTGAGGACAATCTTGAATGTAGTGTCCAGGTTTCTTGCATTTGCGACAGAGTCTCTTCTTGTAATCATGGGATGAGGAATCTGATCTCAAACACCACTTCTTGAGGATTTACCAAAGCGACCATGTCTTGAGAACTTCTAAAACTTCCTTACGAGCATTTCTAGCTCCTGGCTCAGTTCTTCAGGGTCACCAAGGCTGCTGCCAGAATCTTCACCTTCAGATTCAGACATTGACTTGGCCTTCAGAGCCCGTGATCTACCATAACTTGTTCCATAGAGATCTCTCTTCTCAGCAAGATGGAACTCATGAGTGTTTAGTCTCTCGAGGATATCAGCGGGATCAAGTGACTTATAGTCTCCACGTTCTTGTATCATCAATGCCAGGGTATCAAATGAGGAATCAAGCGATCTCAGCAATTTCTTCACCACTTCATGGTCGGTGATATCAGTGGCACCAAGTGCTTGAAGCTCATTGAGATGTCAGTGAGGCGATCAAAGGTTTACTGAACATTTTCATTGTTGAGTCTTTTGAAGCGGTTGAAGAGATTTCGAAGAACGTCAACTCGAGAGTCACGCTGTGTTGAGACTCCCTCATTGACCTTGGATAGCCTGTCCCAGATAAGCTTAGCTGTCTCCAAAGCACTCACTCTGCCATACTGCCCTTTGCTCAGATGGCCACATATGATGTTTTATGCTTGAGAGTCGAGTTGCTTAAATCTATTCACATCAACAGCGTTGATGGTAGGAGTGACAGAGGGGACGCCATTTTCCACAACGTACCAGAGATCATTGTCAATTGCCTCAAGATGCATGCGCATCTTGTTCTTCCAGTAAGGGTCGTTCGTCCCATCAAAGGTTGGACACCCAGCAGAAGCCTTGATCATACCTGCGGTCGACATAACTAAAACTCCAGGTGGTTAAACCAAAATCACACAGAACAAGGGGGTACCTTGCACTGATACCAATTGAAAGTGCGTTATGTCGACTAGAGGGGGGTGAATAGGCGATTTTTATGAATTCTTCACTGAGGAATTTCAGGGTGAGGAAATTTCTGAGTGAAGAACTACTTGCAGCGGAATAAGTACTCAGAAGTAAACATAACAGTGCATGAGCATGGTCTTCATGATGAAAAGAAAACAAGCACAGAGTACAGAAAGCGTAAACACAGGATAACACATGATAACACAAACAGACTGAAGAAATTGAACTGAGGAAATAGAGAAAGTCTTCATTCAAAGTCTTCAGACAGATATGAACAAGCACACAACACAAAAATTAGGAAATGGAAGGGTTGAGGAAATGGAACCAGTTAGCTCGGTGAAGACAATGATTTGGTAGACCAGTTCCAACTGTTGTGACAGTTGTACGTCTGGTTAGGGCGGCTATGTATTTAAACCTGAGGACACACAGTCCCAGACACCCAGTCCGGAACACGCAGCTCAGGAAACTCAGTCCTCACCATATTCCCCTTGAGCTAAGGTCACACAGACCTCACCCAATTACTCGTGGTAAGTCTTCACGTGACTTCCAAACCTTCACAGACACTCGGCGATCCACAATTTCCTCTTGGATGCTCTAGACCATGACGCCTAACCTTTTGGAAGATGCACAATCTTCAAAGGTAACAAGCGTCGGATCCACACATGATCAATCTCTTTAGTGATGCTTAATCACTTTGGGTTTCTAGGTGTTTGGGTTTGGGTTTTCCTCACTCGATGATTTTCACTCCAAGACCTCGGAGGATGGGATGCTCTCAAATGAGAAGTGTCAGTTTCTCTCGGAGCAGCCAGCCAGCTAGTGGTTGTAGGGGCGGCTATTTATAGCCTAGGGAGTAGCCCGACATGATAAGACATAAATGCCCTTCAATGATATGACCGTTAGGTGGGTAGATATTTTGGGACAGCTGGCGCATAGCACAACAACGGTCGAAATTTTGAGTATTAAATTCCTCAGGGTTATCATGTTCCTCACTGTGTAGGCAATCCGCACTGGCGAATTCCTAACTCCTCAGTCAGAACAAATTCCTCAGGGACCAGAAGAACTTCGTCTCTGTCACTGAAGAAATTGACTGAACTATATGACATTTCCAATGGCTTCACTCGAAGGGATTGGTAGGTGTAGGATTTGAGTTGAGCATCACTTGGAAATTTTTCCTTAGTATTTCCTCAACCCCCTTTAACAGTACGGTGTTTCCTATGACTCAAGAAAGAGAAAAAGAAACTACGAAAACAAAAGTCTTCATGCTTCATGTTCCTCGAATGAATACCAAGTCTTCAGGATCACACCAATTTCTTCACTTTCAAAGCCTTAAGAAATCCAAAGTCTTCAGTCAAAGAACTTCATTTTTAGGGGTCGACTTTCTCTGTAAATACCAAACTACTCATAGACTTATAGACCTGTGTACACTCACAAACGTATTAGTCCCTTAACCTATAAGTCTTCAATATACCAAAATCACTAAGGGGCACTAGATGCACTGACAAGAGGGCCTTCCCCCTCACGTGGGTGTCCACTACATGATGCATGGTGAACTACCCGATGTTGTCGTCGTCGGCCGTAGGGAGCTCCATTGGAGCCACGAGGAGCGCCATTGGAACCGCTGGATGTCCTCTCTGTATGTGTCCTCGTGGGTGTGCTTATTGTGACGTGTGAGACGAGAGATGAAGGTAAATGGCTGCAGGAATAAAAGGGGTCCGGGCGGCGTGGATTGTCGGCGCGTCCGCATGGTAGTTTTTGCATTGGGTAACTGCATCGTCGCGTCGCGCCCGGCGCAACCGCTTGCACACTAACGTGCGTGATCGTGCACCGGCCCAAAACACTGGCAGCGTGCGTGGAGGGACGAGGGTAGAGCACCCGAAGGGACGCGAGAGCAGAGCACGCATGGCGGGATGCGAGAAGAGCGCGCCGCGGCCGCCTGAACCGCAAGCAACCACACGCATGGAGCAGTTGAACACGCAGCAAATGGTCGCCTACAAGCCGGCCGACAATTGCGTCGTTGCGTAGAGAGCGACCGTGTGGTACCACCTCCTTCTAGTCTATAGGCTCCTTTATATTCCGTGCCATACTTTTCCCTCAAATTGAACCAACAAAATGTTAATGCATGTTTTAAAAATTATATAATTGGAAACTATGTTCAGATACAAATCCAACTATATAATCTTTGGCGACATGCATTCGTATTTTATTAGTTAAATCATACTTATATACCAGGATGGTGGTATAGTAGGTAATTAGATTGAAAACTTTTTTTATTAACCGTATGTGTACGTGGCCTTTCGTACTCCTCTCGCACGTCTTGTCACCTCGTTGCCACAGACGGCTTACAGCACAAGCTTGCGCAGCGTGCGAAGGCATTCTTTTTGCTAAACAGTGGCGCCAATGAATCGTCGGTGAGCCC
Organism: Triticum urartu; assembly: GCF_003073215.2. NCBI lineage: Eukaryota > Viridiplantae > Streptophyta > Magnoliopsida > Poales > Poaceae > Triticum > Triticum urartu. The sequence continues at coordinate 533,417,869 of NC_053023.1, read as the reverse complement.
GTTCCCGCACAACCTCGCAGGTTCCCGCGCAAGCTTCCCGCCCGACTCGGTGAAATCCCCCAGACTCCCAATGCTTACTGTCGGAGTAATGGGACACGGATACCCCGAAGACGGCGAGATGATATTTCAAGACATCGGGGCTAGCAAAGCCCCTCAGACCGACTGCCCGGCCGCCCTTGCCGGCTCCCTGTCCGACTGCACTACCGCCGGCCGGCTGCCGACTGCCGGCTGCCGACTACGCCAACCAGTCGGCTGCCGACTGCAGCCTGACCCGACATCGACGAGACAACCATACCGCGATGCCATTATCTACAGTGTACCGTGTCCCCTGGGTACTGATTTATAAAGTATCCCAGGGGACAAGCATGACATGTGCCATGCCTCTAGCCATGCCTACATGGCTTGGCATGTAAGCTACCCAAGGTAGCTTATATCCAACGCCACCACCAAGCTTACATGCTAAGCTACCTCACACTATATATACACTACACATCCATCCATCCAGGGGGATGGACGCTCATGCACATACACAAGCACTAGCTAGCAAGCTAGCTAGCTTTCCATCCATCCATCTACATGAGCACACATGCTCACAGCCATGAGCATGGCCGGCCACTAGCATGCCTCATATAGGCATTTACCAGATCAGATGCACTTGGCACTGATCCCAGATACAACTCCAGGAGCACTTTGTACTGCCCGATGTACACCTCAGATATATACTCAGACATGCAGGAGTAGGGGTATTATCTCTCCGGAGAGCCCCGAACCTGGGTAAACCACCGCGTGCTACTCGCATACCCGCTCCCGGTCCTATCAGCAGCATCCCTACCCACACACTAAGCCCTTGTGGCATCTGTCGACTCGCAAGCCCCCCGTGAGAAATACGACGACAGTTGGCGCCCACCGTGGGGTGGTACTATGCTACCGCGCTGCAGCTGGTTTCGCTGTCCGGGCGGGACCATCTTCATCATCTCCGCCGTGGCGTCGCGCCGTCTCTCCGGTAGCGCTCGGGGGCTCGACTTCGACCCGCCCCCGGAGCGGCCGCGTAGGACAGCGCGTCCTCGTCGGCGGCCTCTCCGCCTTCGTCACCACCGTTGCGACGCCGGCCGTCCATCCGCGCGTGCGCCGCGCGCGGGGCCTCGCCTCGGTCGACCGTTTCGCGTTCGCTCCCCTCCACGCTTGTCTAGCTCCGGCCGTAGCACGCGGTCGCTCCTCCATACACGCTAGCTAGCAAGCTACTCAATCCCCATACCATGGTCGTACACTTCCTTGGCTATGGTCGGTTACTAGCCATGCATTAGTCAGACAATGCCCAAACGCTTCCAATATCCATGGCGTTGCTGTCCGATTGTCGCTGCTCCTGCTGCATCCTCGCTCAAACGCCACTAGGGGAGGAGCCCCTCGCGCTTGGGGCCACGCCCTGCCCCCGCTGCTATTTCGTCCTTCAGCGCGCCACCGCGCCGTGCCCGCCAGCCACTGCCGCGCTCGGCCTGGTCTCCGCACCGGCTCCGGGTCGACTCCCCAAGCTAGGGTGCATTCGACCCCGCGTCGGCTCCCCGACACCACCCCGGGCCTAGCCGGGTTTGGCCCCATCCGCCTGCCGGCTCCCCCGCTCCCTCCGCGCACCGGCGGACGGCTCCGCCCGCAAACCCGGCGACTCGGCCGGCTCCCCCATCGCCCCGCCCCGCCTCCGCCAAGTCCGCGCCGGCTCCGCCCGTCCCGGCCACCTGCGGGCTTGCGCGGGTCGGCTGCCCATCCGCCTGCCGGCTTCCACCGTCCAGGCCTCCACCGCGCTCGCTCCCGGCGATGCCCCGTGCGCCTCACCCCGCTACTGCCCCTACTGTGGCCGGGTCGCCAACGCCATGGCTGGGCCGCTCCCGCCGGGTCACCCCCGCCCCTGCGGGCTCACGCTCCTCCGCTCGTCGCAGTCTCCGACCACAGCGCCGGCCCCGGCCTCATCTGCCGCCTGCCGGCTCCGCCTCCGCCCGCGGCCAGGTCGCACGTGCCGGATCCACTTCTGCCCGCGGCCAGCGGCCCGCGCTGGCAGGCCTCCCGGTCCGCCAGCACGCCAAGCCCCGTCGCCGCGTGCCTCCGCCCGTCCGCCCTGCTCGGCCTGTGCACGGCCTCGCGGCCCTCTGCCTCCGCGCGCGTTGTCGCGTCCGACTCCCCGCAGCCCGGCCTGCCGACTTCGCCCCGGCGCCGACTCCCCGCAGCCCGGCCTGCCGGCTTCACCCCGGCGCCGACTCCCGCGCCCGGCCTCCCGCGCCGCGCCCGAGCCCCAGCTTCCCCTGTTGCTTCCTCCTGCGTCGCTCCCCGGCTTCTCGCCCGGCCGGCTTCGGGACCCGGCCGCGTCCCGCGCGCTTGCCGGCTTCCCAGGACCCGGCCGTCCGACTCCAGCTGTGCGGCTCCGCCCCGCATCGCCGGCTCCGGCTCAGCGCCCGCCGGCCAGCTTCGCCTCTCGCCCGGCCTCTCGCGCCGGGTCCGGCTTCGCCCGCTCCGCGCGTCCGTCACGGTGCCCGCCCGTGGCCGCCTGCTCCGCCTCCGCGCCTGGCCGCTGGTTCCAACTCGCCCAGCCGCCGGGTCCGCCTTGCCTGGCCGCGTTCTCCGCCCCTGCCGAGATGCCTCGCCCGCCCACCGCCTTCCGCGGGCCGGCTTCGGCCCCGCCCGCTCGCAGCGTCCGGCTGTGCCCCTCCCGCGGCCTCCTCTCCCGCGTCGCCGCGGAACCCCCTCCACGGCTCGTCCGCAGCTCCACCCCGGAGCGCCACCGCGTCATCCCCTTGACTCCGTGCCCGCACCGCCGTGGCCGGGTCCCACGTGCTCGCGCTGCCGCGCGCCCGCCCGCCGGGTCCGGCTCCACGCCCCCTGGTCCGGGTCATCCCGCGCCGCTGCGCCGTCACCGCCGTCGGCACCGGGTCCGGCTCCGCCCGCGTCCCGGCCGCCCGCGCACCGGCTGGCCGGCTCGCTGCTCCGCCTCTGGCCTGCGCCAGCCGGCTCCCGCACGCCGGCTCCATCTCCGGCCTATGCAGGCCGACTTTGCCTCCGACCCGGCTCTCGCCCCGTGTGTCCGGAGGCCGGCTGCGCCCGTGCGTTCTATCACCGGCTTGGCAAAAAAGAGAGATAGAGAGAGAGAGAGATGTGTTCGGCTGGAAAAGAGATGGTGGCCGGCTTGCTGCAAAAAAAAAAAGATGCGTCCGACCGTCGGCTACCTGGCCGGCTGCAAAGAGCCCGACTGCCATGTCGGGGTCCGCCCTTCAGCCGTCTGAAGAAGAAAAGGAAGAACGCAAGGTAGTTGCCAGAAGATCCGGCCCGACTGCTCAGCAGTCGGCCCAAATCTCGGGGGCTACACCCAGCGGGTGCGCTGACACGCCCCCGCGAGAGAAGAAGACAAAGTAGTTGCCGGAAGATCCGACCCGACTACTCAGCAGTCGGCCTGAATCTCGAGGGCTACACCCAGCGGGTGCGCTGACGCACCCCTGCGAGAAAGAAGGCAAAATAGCTGCCGGAAGATCCGGCCCGACTGCTCTGCAGTCGGCCCTAGACCCAGCGGGTGCGCCGGCGCACTCCGTGAGCGCCGAGTCGCGTCGGCTATCTTCGACGACCGCGACTACACGAAAATCAATGTGAGCTCCTCACCCGCATATTTTTGCGCTACGCAAGCACGGATAACCCCGAGCGTTGCTCGGAGGCTGTCTCCGCATTTTATTACAGTAGCATCACTGTTTGCCCCGGCGCCAGCCAGAGTTGGCCCGGGGGCTGGCCGCTTGGCCTGAGACGTTAGTTCCCGCAGGCGGCTTAGTACCGTGTGTGGTACCAAAGGCCCACTCTTAGTCACAGACTGCAGGGCGGCTGCCGACTAGCAAGAGTGAACGCTGGAGGCCACCCACGCGAAAAACGCCCGGGAAGAAAAACGTTCGGGCGACCCGGCCGTTTTCCTTTACAAGTATCTACTCGGTTGAATCTGCTCCTAGACTCTGAGTACTGTACACTCCACTTCGCGGCCCACTCTCAGCCACAGACCACAGAGCGGCTGTCCGGCAAGCAAGAGCACAAGCCAAAGAGTGGAGGGAACACGAAAAAGATTGAAGGGGGCTCGGACGAAGCCGAGGCGGCACCCTCTGCATAAAACTTGCAATACTAAAAAAAGCATATGATATATTTGCGTGGACTAACTTTGTCCTTTTTATGATCATTTCCATGAACATTTACCAAAAAACCTCCGCCCAACTTTGCCAAGTTGCCCGGAGGCTTGGGGGCTACTGTCGGAGTAATGGGACACGGATACCCCGAAGACGGCGAGATGATATTTCAAGACATCGGGGCTAGCAAAGCCCCTCAGACCGACTGCCCGGCCGCCCTTGCCGGTTCCCTGTCCGACTGCACTACCGCCGGCCGGCTGCCGACTGCCGGCTGCCGACTACGCCAACCAGTCGGCTGCCGACTGCAGCCCGACCCGACATCGACGAGACAACCATACCGCGATGCCATCATCTATAGTGTACCGTGTCCCCTGGGTACTGATTTATAAAGTATCCCAGGGGACAAGCATGACATGTGCCATGCCTCTAGCCATGCCTACATGGCTTGGCATGTAAGCTACCCAAGGTAGCTTACATCCAACGCCACCACCAAGCTTACATGCTAAGCTACCTCACACTATATATACACTACACATCCATCCATCCAGGGGGGATGGACGCTCACGCACATACACAAGCACTAGCTAGCAAGCTAGCTAGCTTTCCATCCATCCATCTACATGAGCACACACACTCACGGCCATGAGCATGGCCGGCCACTAGCATGCCTCATATAGGCATTTACCAGATCAGATGTACTTGGCACTGATCCCAGATACAGCTCCAGGAGCACTTTGTACTGCCCGATGTACACCTCAGATATATACTCAGACATGCAGGAGTAGGGGTATTATCTCTCCGGAGAGCCCCGAACCTGGGTAAACCACCGCGTGCTACTTGCATACCCGCTCCCGGTCCTATCAGCAGCAGCCCTACCCACACACTAAGCCCTTGTGGCATCTGTCGACTCGCAAGCCCCCCATGAGAAATACCACGACACTTACCAGCCTGCTATAAAAACCCTCACGGTCGGCGAGTCCTGCGTCGCATTTTCCCCTCCATCCCTGTAGCTTATCTCGTCTGCTTCTCCCACATTCTCCAATGGCACTGGTCCATCATCGTCGCTCAGCCACTCCGCCGTCATCAGAGGATAGCTCTAGCTGGGAGGCTACACCGCGGCGATGGCACAGTCCCCGGTGTAGCGTAGTGTGCGTGGCGTCCCTGTTGGGTGTGTGCGGATGCTACCTCTTGAGCACTGCGTTGGTTTTCCCTTGAAGAGGAAAGGGTGATGCAGTAAAGTAGCGTAAGTATTTCCCTCAGTTTTTGAGAACCAAGGTATCAATCCAGTAGGAGATCATGCTCAAGTCCCACGCACCTACACAAACAAATAAGAACCTCGCAACCAACGCGATAAAGGGGTTGTCAATCCCTTCACGGTCACTTACGAGAGTGAGATCTGATAGATATGATAAGATAATATTTTTGGTATTTTTATGATAAAGAGAATAAAGATGCAAAGTAAAATAAATGGTAATAGAAATAACTAAGTATTGGAAGATTAATATGATGGAAGATAGACCCGGGGGCCATAGGTTTCACTAGTGGCTTCTCTCAAGAGCATAAGTATTACGGTGGGTAAACGAATTACTGTCGAGCAATTGATAGAATTGAGCATAGTTATGAGAATATCTAGGTATGATTATGTATATAGGCATCACGTCTGAGGCAAGTAGACCGAAATGATTCTGCATCTACTACTATTACTCCACACATCGACGGCTATCCAGCATGCATCTAGAGTATTAAGTTCATAAGAATAGAGTAATGCTTTAAGTAAGATGACATGATGTAGAGGGATAAACTCATGCAATATGATATAAACCCCATCTTTTTATCCTCGATGGCAACAATACAATACGTGTCGGTTCCCTTTCTGTCACTGGGATCGAGCACCGCAAGATTGAACCCAAAGCTAAGCACTTCTCCCATTGCAAGAAAGGTCAATCTAGTAGGCCAAACCAAACTGATAATTCGAAGAGACTTGCAAATATAAACCAATCATACATAAAATAATTCAGAGGAGAATCAAATATTGTTCATAGATAATCTGGATCATAAACCCACAATTCATCGGATCTCGATAAACACACCGCAAAAGAAGATTACATCGAATAGATCTCCAAGAAGATCGAGGAGAACTTTGTATTGAGATCAAAAGAGAGAGAAGAAGCCATCTAGCTAATAACTATGGACCCGAAGGTCTCAAGTAAACTACTCACACATCACCGGAGAGGCCATGGAGTAGTTGTAGAGGCCCTCCATGATCAATGCCCCCTCCGGTGGAGCTCCAGAAAAGGCCCCAAGATGGGATCTCTCGGGTACAGAAGGTTGCGGCGGTGGAATTAGGTTTTCATGGTGCTCCTGGATGTTTGGGGGTACGTGGATATATATAGGAGGAAGAAGTACCTCGGTGTCGCAACAGGGGGCCCACGAGGGTGGAGGGCGCGCCCCCTGCCTTGTGCCTTCCTCCGTTGTTTCTTGACGGCCACTCCAAGTCTCCTGGATCATGTTTGTTGAGAAAATCACGTTCCTGAACGTTTCATTCCGTTTGGACTCCGTTTGATATTCCTTTTCAGCGAAACTCTGAAATAGGAAAAAACAACAATTTGGGTTGGGCCTCCGGTTAGTAGGTTAGTACCAAAAATGATATAAAAGTGTAAAATAAAGCCCATTAACATCCAAAATAGATAATATAATAGCATGGAGCAATCAAAAATTATAGATACGTTGGAGACATATCAAGCATCCCCAAGCTTAATTCCTGCTTGTCCTCGAATAGGTAAATGATAAAAAAGAATTTTTGATGTGGAATGCTTTCTAACATATTTCTCAATGTAATTTTTTTAATGTGGCATGAATGTTCAGTTCCGAAAGATTCAAGATAAAATTTTAATATTTACATAAAAATAATAATACTTCAAGCATACTAACTAAGGAATCATGTCTTCTCAAAATAACATGGCCAAAGAAAGTTATCCCTACAAAATCATATAGTCTGGCTATGCTCTATCTTCACCACACAAAATATTTAAATCATGCACAACCCCAATGACAAGCCAAGCAATTGTTTCATACTTTTGATGTTCTCAAACTTTTTCAATCTTCACGCAATACATGATCGTGAGCCATGGATATAGCACTATATGTGGAATAGAATGGTGGTTGTGGAGAAGACAAAAAGGAGAAGATAGTCTCACATCAACTAGTCGTATCAACGGCCTATGGAGATGCCCGTTAATAGATATCAATGTGAGTGAGTAGGGATTGCCATGCCATGGATGCACTAGAGCTATAAGTGTATGAAAGCTCAACAAAAGAAACTAAGTGGGTGTGCATCCAACTTTCTTGCTCATGAAGACCTAGGGCAATTTGAGGAAGCCCATCATTGGAATATACAAGCCAAGTTCTATAATTAAAAATTCCCACTAGTATATGAAAGTGATATCAAAGGAGACTCTCTATTATGAAGATCATAGTGCTACTTTGAAGCACAAGTGTGGGAAAAGGATAGTAGCATTTTTCCTTCTCTCTTTTTCTCTCTTTTTCTTTTTTTCTTTTTTTTCTTTGGGCCTTCTTTATTTTTTTTGGCCTCTTCTCTTTTTTTTCGTCTGGAGTCTCATCCCGACTTGTGGGGGAATCATAGTCTCCATCAACCTTTCCTCACTGGGACAATGCTCTAATAATGATGATCATCGCACTTTATTTACTTACAACTCAAAAATTACAACTCGATACTTAGAACAAGATATGACTCTATGTGAATGCCTCCGGCGGTGTATCGGGATGTGCAATGATGCATGAGTGACATGTATGAAAATTATGAACGGTGGCTTTGCCAGAAATACGATGTCAACTACATAATCATGCAAGCAATATGACAATGATGAAGTGTGTCATAATAATGGAACGATGGAAAGTTGCATGGCAATATATCTTGGAATGGCTATGGAAATGCCATAATAGGTTGGTATGGTGACTGTTTTGAGGAAGGTATATGGTGGGTTTATGGTACCGGCGAAAGTTGTGCGATGCTAGAGTGGCTAGCAATGGTGGAAGGGTGAGAGTGCGTATAATCCATGGACTCAACATTAGTCATAAAGAACTCACATAATTATTACAAAAATTTACAAGTTATCAAAGCAAAGTATTATGCGTATGCTTCTAGGGTGATAGATTGGTAGGAAAAGACCATCGCTCGTCCCCGACCACCACTCATAAGGAAGACAATCAATAAATAAATCATGCTCCGACTTCATCACATAACGGCTGACCATACATGCATGCTACGGGAATCACAAACTTTAACACGAGTATTTCTCAAATTCACAACTACTCAACTAGCACGACTCTAATATCACCATCTCCATATCTCAAAAAATTATCAAGTATCAAACTTCTCATAGTATTCAACGCACTTGTATGAAAGTTATTATTGCCATGTTGTTCCAAAGGACTCTCAAAATAATATAAGTGAAGCATGTGAGAACAATAGTTCTATAAAACAAAACCACCGTCGTGCTCTAAATGATATAAGTGAAGCACCAGAGCAAAAACTATATAGCTCAAAAGATATAAGTGAAGCACATAGAGTATTCTAATAAATTTCAAATCATGTGATTCTCTCTCAAAAGGTGTGTACAGAAAGGATGATTTTGGTAAACTAAAATGCAAAGACTCAAATCATACAAGACGCTCCAAGCAAAACACATATCATGTGGTAAATAAAAATATAGATCCAAGTAAAGTTATCGATAGACGAAGACGAAAGAGGGGATGCCTTCCAGGGCATCCCCAAGCTTAGGCTTTTTGGTGTCCTTGAATTTTACCTTGGGGTGCCATGGGTGTCGTGGAGTTTACATGGCAGATGTCCTAGAGCAAGGACTTAGTCGTAGGGCCATCGCACTAGGAAGCTTAAAGGGGTTAATCGGGACAAGGGACACACGAGAGAGTTTTTATACTAGTTCGGCCCCTTACGATGAAGGTAAAAGGCTACGTCTAGTTGGGATTGGTATTGCTGAAGTTTCGATCTCCAAGGGGCTCAACTCGCCGACTTGGTTATCGATTTGGTTTTTTCCTGTCTAAGCCGCCACCGGGTCGTCCCCTTATATACATGGGTTAACGCCTGGCGGCCTACAGAGTCCCGGCCGGCTCATAATCGTGTCTGGCTCGGTGACTTCCTTTACATGCCTTTCTTTACAAGTCTTTCCTTACATATGGCGGTTTACAATAACGGGCCTTAAGCTGGCCCCAGGCCTTTGGGCCTTCTATATGTTTAATAAACTATCATCTTGAAATCTATATTGGGCTTCTTATGTAACCCGCCATTAGGGTTGACGCGGCCCCTCCTGGGCGGGTCATACTGGTAGTAATATCCCCGACATTAGGCCCCAGGTTGACTTTGAACTTTGTTCTTTGTCAATCTTCAATACTTAGATGAAATCCATCTTCTGTCTGAAAAAACTCTGTAACCCGCCGTGACATCATCTTTTGAAAACACAAAAAACTTTCATGACGTCATCTTCCAACGGATCTTTTATCTTTAATGCTTCCCGAGAATCGAGGCGTTTGTTTAGCTGGATAATCATTATTTTGGTCCTCCCTTGATTTTTGCGCCCATCTGTTCGCATCTACCCTTATAAATAGGCACGCGGCTGTTTTTTTTCATTCTCCTCTCTTCCTCATCTTCTTCCTCTCGCAACCTCCGCCGCTGCTCGAGCTCCGCCGCTGCCGCAACTCTCATCGTCGTCCTCAAGCTTGGCCGCTGCATCACCCTGAGTTCATCTAGAGAACGCGTTAACTATTCACGGAAGGCCTACATCTTGTAAGTTTCTTCTCTCTCACGCACCTTGATCTGTTCTAGGTTTGCGAGTTCTTCAGTGTTCTTCACCTGTTCACCACGGATCATCTTGTAGATCTTCTCCGCAACTTCTTTTGATCCAAAAAAGAAATATAACTCACGCGGTAGCTGTTTGGTATTCATTTTTGATATCAGTAGATCCCTTCTACCTGTATAGATGCTTCTTTATAGCCGATGAACTCATCTATACTAGGTTTTTAGGTCTACAATATTTCCCTTTTGGAACAACCATTTGATCTAAAATAATAATGATAGCTTAGTGAAACTTGTTTATGCCAACAATTAGCTGAATCTGCTTTCTGAGAAAATCTGTAGTCATGGCGGCTTACCACTCCGGCTTTCTTTTCCTTATATGTCATTCGCCCTTAGTTAAGCCGCTGTTACTTGTTTTACAACTTCAACCTTTAACTGTTAATTTGCCGTACACTGAACCGGCATGTTTTTTTTCTTTTTCAGCCCCTTGCACATCGTGGTGTCAAAGAAACCCACCATCTGCAATTGGGTCCCCTCAACCATAACTGAGGATCGTTTAAAAGAGTTCTTCCTCATTAGGTTTCTGCCCTCAAAAAACATCATGTCTTATCGTGCTCCTGACCCAGACGAAGAACGGCCCCATCCAAAAGAAGACGAAGTGGTCGTCTTTACTGACCACATGAACCGTGGCTTCTCACTGCCCGGTTCAAAGTTTTTCAGAGAAGTTCTTCACTTTTTCAAACTCCATCTTTAGGATATTGGGCCCAATTCCATATCCAATATTTGTAACTTCCAAGTGCTCTGTGAGGTATGTCTTCAACAAGAGCCGACTGTGGAACTATTTAGAGAATACTTCTATCTGAACCGGCAGAACAAGTGCACCAATGTCCTTAGCTTAGAGCTTGGAGGCATCTCAATTCAGTGCCGGCAGGGTGGTGTCTTCCCTCTCATAGTTTTGCCAAGTCACCCAAAGGATTGGAACCAAACTTGGTTTTATTGTCAGGACATTTCACCCGCCAACGAGAAGCCACTGCCGGGTTACCGCCCCGATCGTCTTGACTCCAAGTTCGCATAGCCAGATAAACTTACCATTGCTGAACGCAAGAAGCTGCTTCCATCTATCAGAAGAATCAATGGTTTGTTGGGGAACGGTTTAACCGGAGTCGATCTAACCCGCTGCTGGATCTCATGGCGGATTATTCCATTAAGCCGTCGTTCAAAATAGATGTATGAATATGGTGTAGACCCGGATGATTCTCTCCGTCATTCCCCGGTTCAACTAACCGAGGAGGACATTGTCTCAATGTCAAACCTTCTGGTAAATGCGAAATATGAAGATTGCAGTGTTGTTGGGTTAAATCCCTTCTGTAAACTTAACCCGGTACCAGAAGTAAGGATATTCTGATCTTTTTTCCTTTGTATTTTGTCCAGCTGCATTGTTTATCACTGATCCTTCCTCTTGTCTTTGTAGGCCAATTCTGACTTTTGGAAAGTGAAATATGATCACGAAGCTGCCAAGAAGGTGAAACTCGCCGCAATGAATGCCAAGAAATCAACCCGGAGATCGAAGAAGAAAAAGAAGACCACTGCTGAAGATTTAATGAAACTTGATGACACGTCTGACTCGGAGGTAGCCCTTGATTCCCTTGGCCAATTTTTTAACAATCTTATTGACACAGATCCTTGCCAGGATGACACTGGGGCCAGTCAGGCCGGGTAAGCAGAGGTAACTATCATTTCCTCCGACTCAGAGCCCTTACCAAGACACAAAGTTTGACAAGTGATCCGTAAAGTAAGGTTTTCTAACCCCTTAGCTCTCTTGGATCCCACCTTTCATTTGAAAAAACAGCAACACGAAAACCGCCGTGAAGTTGGGTTTGAAGATGAACCGGCCGTCGTTCCTCAACAGACCCCTCGGAAACGCCCGAACGAGGTTTACTTATTGCTGTTTTTAACTTATTTTAATGAATCCTGCTCCTTGTATTTTTTTAACTCTTTTCTTTTATCCTTTCAGGAGGTGTCTTGTTCCTCAAACGACTCATCACAAACACAATTCCCGCCTTTCAAAACTGCTCCCGGGTAATCAGAAATCCTTCTTTCTTCCGGGTTGCTCAATTGTATCTATATGCTGACAATCCTGCAATACTTTTCCTTAGCGGCCAGGCTAAATCCAAGAAGGCGAAGGCAGCAAAACCGGCGGAAGACCCGCCAGTGCTAACATCTGAACCGGCCAGGCCACCTTCTCCATTGGCTAACGCCCCAGAACACCTGCTTATTGACAATGAGGCAAACCCTCCTGAGCTGACTTTTGATGAAGCCACAGTGAATCCCTCTACAGTTGGTCCGTCAAGCTCAACCAACCCGCCGTCTCCAACTTCCCAAGATGTTCAAGTTACTGGGAGCCGCTTTGTTGAGCCGGGGAACCCAACCGTATTGGCTCGCTATACAGCGAAGCAAGAGGCATTGGAGAGGCAGAAAGGTCGCTTTGACGTTGCCAATTACGACCGTCTCAATGCCAGTGATATTTATCTGGCTATCTCATTCATGTACACTCCAGTCGTGAATATGAGATTGAGATGGTCAAGCAGCTTCAGTTGAAGTATGAGGTATGTTTCTCCGGTTTACTTGTATTCCTTCAGCCCCCAAGTCTTCGGATTATGAGATAACCGGAAATAACCTGTAGACTTTGAAAATATAGGCCAAAACTTTTACTTCTGAATCTTTGCTTGACTTTAATAAAACACAGCTTCACTTGTAGTCCCCAAGGACCAGTTCATTTTGATCACAAATGAATCGGTACTTTGTTTTAAAATTGTTTTTGAGATCGTCTTCAAAATACTTAATACTCCGGTTTACCCTTGATAAACTTGCTGAACTGTATACATTAGCCCCCAAGTGCCAAGTGCTGTTACTTTGTAAGGGACTTGGGACTTTAAATATGTTTGTAAAGTCATAGAAATTTGATTTGGCATACATTAGCCCCCAAGTGTCAAGTGGTTTTCTGTAAAGTACTTGAGACTTGAATCTTGAACGTAAAATTTTGAATTTGAAACCAATTCTTGACTCATCTGAATGTTTTACAGAACGCCTTGTCTAAATTGAACTCTCAATTGACTGACGCAAAGACCCGGCTAGCAAGTCAGGAGTCAGAAATCAAATCTTCCACCTCCAAACTGCAAGCAAGCCTTTCTGCGATGGAAAACTTGAAGACCAACTTTGCTGCCAAGGAGAAGACTTGGGACAATGAGAAAACACTTCTGACCCGACGAGCTGAAACTGCCGAAACAGCTCTGAAAGAAATTTCGACAGAACTGAACGGGTTAAAGCGCTGGTAGCTGCTATCTTTGGTAAGCTGCCTGACTTGACCTTTTGTATATTTGTTTGCCAAAACGGAGTATAATCCGCCAAGTGATTCTGTAAAAATTTACGCACGCCCCCGAAGTAAGAATCTGAGCCAAGACCTGTTGATTAAATTTAAGGCAGTATACACCTTGGTTGAACAATTGTATATTGGTGCACAACGGGCTCTGGCCGCTATCTCTCTTGCAAATCAAGGACCCAACCGGCTCAGCGATGTCCTGAAGAAGCTGTCCATCCTTCCTGCCAAATTCCAAGAAGTAAAACACTCCTGCGCGCGAGCGGGAACTTTGACTGCCCTAAGCCGCTCCAAGGCTTGGGTGCCAGATCTAGACCCGGCGGGCGTAGCAAGAGGTTACCCTACTGTGAAGGGGGATGGGTCTCCATTTGATCAGAATGATTTCATAGCTTGCGTACGCGAAGTCTGGCTCAGGCGACTAGTCTTGGAGATGACACCAATGTAGACAAGTACCAGCCGGGTTTTGATAGTGAAAATAAGAAGATGGCCACTCCTTCATACAAAGTAGGAGATCTGATCCCACTAGTGAGAGAAGATACCTTTGCCCCGAAGATTGACCCAGTCGGCCTGATTGATGATGAAGTCGAATTTGTCGCCATGAACGGCTTTGATTGGTCAAAATCCAACTTCCAGCAAACATAAGGTGGTGAACCGGCGAGGGAGGGACGATGATCGTCTTCATGGGCTTATAAAGCCTTGTAATAACTTGCTTGCTAAAACACCGCATGTTTGCTTATGCCGTCGCGCATAAAATACTTCTATGTGAATCTGCTTGCAGATGTCAATGTATGCATCGTTTAATGTTTGTCTCTGCACTGTTTGAACTCTGTTCCTATGAAGACAAGGAAAAGACTGGCAAGGCGGTTTAGAACCAAACGGGCTTAAACACCTAATTTACAGCCCATATATTTACCTCAACAAAAAGCAGAGACAAATATAAATAAAGGATAAGAGTTAATACTAACTCTTGAGTTAATGCAGCAAGTAAGCACGTATAAGTAAGAACCATACCTTGTCCTTGTTGATCCTTAGATCGCCGGCTTAAATAATCCGGGTGATGAACTTGATAATTCAGTATGTATGAAAAGTTAATACTTCTCGAATACTCAATGATCATCATATCTTAGTAGCTCGTACCTTTGGATCCTTGAACCACCGGCTTGAATAACCCGGGCGGCTATGTTGTCCAATAATTGAGCCGGTGAAGAAAACTAGGCTATCTTATTTGTAATATTGAAACAACAAAAGCTAAAGGGCAAGCAACAGATAATAAACATAATTTTAACTATGTATTCAAAAGGTTGGGGGTTTCTGATTCGAATATGATCAGAAAACCGGACCAAAGGGGTTAAGCTAAGGTTCGAATACGACCATATAGCCCCCTAGTGGCTTTGGTGTTGCACTAATCAAGAGTGTACCGACAGCTATGTTCTCTTTGGTTCGAATACGACCTATGTTTGAACAGGAAGCCCCCAAATGACCTTGAGAGGTTTTTAACGACCCTGATTCGAATACAATCCAAGTCGGACTCAAAAGGGGTCAAGAAGCCCCCAAGTGAGTTTGGCCTTGAGCCGATCAAGAGGGTTACGACAACTATGTTCTCTTTGGTTCAAATATGACCTATGTTTGAACAGGAAGCCCCCAATTGACCACGAAATTTGCAGCTAGATTCGGATATGATCATGAGCTGGACCAAAAAGATTAGACTTGATTCAAATATGATCAGCTCCTTAATAGTCATTTGTAAATAAGAAATAATAAAGATGCATAGTCTTTGAAAAGAAAAGAGACCGATGGTCTTACTTTATTGCTTATCATAATATATGCAACGTGAACGTATGTACACGATGAGAGCCGTTGGCTCAGGTGTAGTATGGCCGAAGTTGAGCGATGTTCCACGGCCGGCGGGTCTCTTCCACCGACTTACGTGAGTCTTTGTGCTCTCGAACGTCAATGAGGTAATATGACCCGTTGTTTAAGTTCTTACTGACCATAAAGGGTCCTTCCCAAGGTGGGGATAACTTGTGTGCATCTGACAGATCCTGGACGAGCTGGAGCACCTGGTCGCCTTCTTGAAAAGTCCTGGACTTAACCCGGCGGCTGTGATAACGACGTAGGTCCTGTTGATAAATTGCTGACCGGGCCGCTGCTAAGTCTCTTTCTTCATCCAACAAGTCAAGCGCATCCTGTCTAGCTTTTTCATTGTTAGCTTCAACATAAGCCGCCACACGGGGCGAGTCATGACGGATGTCACTAGGCAACACTGCTTCTGCTCCATAAACCATGAAGAAAGGTGTGTAACCCATAGACCTGTTGGGCATAGTATTGATACTCCATAACATTGAGGGTAACTCCTCTACCTAACAACCCGGCATTCGCAGTAAAGGAACCATAAGCCGGGGTTTTAGCCCTTTCAAAATTTCCTGATTGGCTCTCTCAGCTTGACCATTGGATTGCGGATGAGATATAGAGGAAATGTCAAGCCGGATGTGCTCGCATTGACAGAACTCCTCCATAGCCCCTTGGAACAGATTGGTGTCATTGTCAGTGATAATACTGTGTGGAAAACCAAAACGGAAAATCACCTTTTTCATGAATTGAACTGCCGTGGCCGCGTCACACATACTTACAGGCTCCGCCTCAACCCACTTGGTGAACTTATCAACTACCACCAGGAGATGTGTTTTTTATCCTTAGACCTTTTGAAAGGTCCCACCATGTCAAGCCCCCAGACCGCAAATGGCCAAGTAATTGGAATCATCCGGAGTTCTTGAGCCGGCACATGCGCTTGTCGTGCAAATTTCTGACATCCATCACATCTACTGACCAGATCTTCTGCATCACCGTGAGCCGTCAACCAGTAAAAACCATGACGAAACGCCTTGGCCACTAAAGATTTTGACCCGGCGTGATGACCACAAGCGCCTTCATGGATCTCGCGAAGGATTTCTTGACCTTCTTCAGGAGAAACACACTGTTGAAAGGCTCCAGAAACACTGCGATGAAATAACTCTCCATCTGAAATCGTCATAGACTTAGACCGCCGGGTTATCTGTCGAGCCAGGGTCTCATCTGCTGGCAACTCTCCCCGGGTCATGTAAGCCAAGAACGGCACCGACCAATCTGGGATGACATGAAGAGCAGCTACCAACTGCGCCTCTGGGTCAGGAATAGCTAAATCTTCTTCGGTGGGCAACTTGACAGAGGGGTTATGCAAAACATCCAAAAAGGTGTTAGGTGGCACCGGCTTATGCTGAGACCCCAGCCGGCTTAAAGCATCAGCTGCTTCGTTCTTTCGACGGTCAATGTGTTCCACCTGATAACCTTTGAAATATCCTGCAACAGCATCAACCTCTCGGCGATAAGCCACCATGAGAGGGTCCTTGGAATCCCACTTGCCAGATACCTGTTGAGCCACTAGATCCGAATCACCAAGACATCTGACCCGGCTCAAGCTCATCTCTTTTGCTACTCGAAGACCATGGAGCAAGGCTTCATACTCTGCTGCGTTGTTAGTGCAAGGAAACATCAACCGTAACACATAAGAAAATTTATCACCTTGTGGGGAAGTTAACACGACTCCAGCCCCTGAGCCTTCCAATTGCCTGGATCCGTCAAAATGAATAGTCCAATACGTGTTGTCTGGCTTTTCTTCTGGCATCTGCATCTCTGTCCAGTCATTGATGAAGTCAACCAGGGCTTGAGACTTAATTGCAGTACGTGGAACATACTTCAACCCATGAGACCCAAGCTCAATTGCCCACTTGGCGATTCGCCCCGTGGCTTCTCTGTTTTGAATAATGTCTCCCAAAGGAGCAGAGCTAACCACAGTGATTGGATGTCCCTGAAAGTAATGCTTAAGTTTCCGGCTCGCCATGAACACCCCATGAACAAGCTTCTGCCAATGTGGATATCGTTATTTAGACTCAATTAGTACTTCACTGACATAATAAACCGGCGGCTAAACCGGATGCTCTTTGCCAGTCTCCTTGCGCTCTAACACAATAGCCACACTAACAGCCTGTGAGTTGGCAGCCACGTATAACAATAGCGGCTCTTTCTCAATTGGAGCAGCCAGGACCTGCGGCTCAGCCAGCTATGCCTTCAGATCTTCAAAAGCAGCGTTCGCAGCATCGCTCCAAACAAACACATCCGTTTTCTTCATCAACTGATACAGAGGCATAGCCTTTTACCCTAACCGGCTTATGAACCGGCTCAAAGCAGCCACACGACCCGCCAGCCGCTGAACATCATTGACGCAGGTTGGTTTGGCTAGGTATGTAATTGCCTTGATTTTCTCCAGGTTAGCTTCAATACCTCGGTTAGACACCAAAAAACCCAAGATCTTGCCGGCTGGCACTCCAAAAACACACTTGGCCGGGTTAAACATCATTTTGTAAACCCGGAGATTATCAAAAGTCTCCTTCAGGTCCGTGACCACGGTTTCCTCTTCCCTGGATTTCACCACTATATCATGCACATAAGCATGAACATTGCGCCCCATTTGATTGTGAAGAAAATTATGTACACACCGCTTGTAAGTCGCCTGTGCACTTTTAAGCCCAAAAGGCATAGACACATAGCAGAAAGCTCCAAAAGGAGTTATAAAAGATGTCTTCTCTTGATCCTTGACTGCCATCTTAATCTGATGATAACCGGAGTAAGCATCCAAGAAACTCAACCGTGCGCAACCCGCCATAGCATCAATGATCTTATCAATACGGGGGAGAGCAAAAGGATCAGCCAGACAAGCCTTGTTCAGATATGTGTAATCCACACACATATGCCAGGTGCCATTCTTTTTGAGTACAAGCACCGGGTTAGCTAACCATTCGGGGTGAAAGACCTCCACAATGAACCCGGCTGCCAAGAGCCGGGCCACCTCTTCCCCAATGGCCTTGCGCCTTTCTTCATTGAACCGTCGGAGAAACTGTCTGACATGTTTGAACTTTGGATTGATATTAAGAGTGTGCTCAGCGAGTTTCCTCGGAACACCCGGCATGTCTGATGGTTTCCATGCAAAGATGTCCCGGTTCTCATGGATAAACTCGATGAGCGTGCTTTCCTATTTTGGATCCAAGTTTGCGCTGATGATGAACTGTTTGGATGAGTCGCCAGGTACAAAGTCAACCATCTTAGTGTCATCAGCTGATTTGAACTTCAACTCTGGCTCATGCTCTATCATTGGTTTCTTTAATGACGTCATGTCTGCCGGGTCAACATGATCCTTGTAAAATTTTAACTCCTCTGTTGCGCAAACAGATTCAGCGTAGGCAGCATCACGTTCTTCACATTCCAAGGCTATCTTCCGGCTCCCATTTACTATAATGGTGCCTTTATGACCCGGCATCTTGAGCTGCAAATATACGTAACATGGCCGAGCCATGAACTTGGCATAAGCCGGCTGCCCAAACAGAGCATTATATGGGCTTTTGATCTTAACCGCCTCAAAGGTTAATTTTTCCGCTCTAGAGTCATACTCATCCCCAAAGGCTACTTCCAGCTCAAACTTACCAACTAGGTATGCCGATTTACTAGGTACCACACCGTGAAAAACAGTGTTGGATTGTTTAAGATTCTTATCCATCAATCCCATCCGACGGAACGTCTCATAGTAGAGGATGTTGATGTTGCTGCCTCCATCCATGAGTACCTTAGTAAACTTGTATCCACCAACCTGAGGTGCCACCACCAAAGCCAAGTGACCCGGAGTATCAACCCGGGGTGGGTGATCCTCTCTGCTCCACACAATAGGCTGCTCTGACCATCGTAGATAGCGTGGAATTGCCAGCTCAACGGCATTGACAGCCCTCTTGTGAAGTTTCTGGTCCCTCTTACATAAACTGGTAGTGAATACATGATACTGTCCACTACTCAACTGCTTTGGGTTGCTCTGATAACCGGATTGCTCCTGCTGATTCCCTTGGCCTGGTTGCTGATTATATCCTCCTTGGTGACCAGGATGACCTTGGCCGTGAAAACCTCCTCCACTTGAACCAGCGCCCGGGCCATGAAAACCGCCACCACCTAAACCGCCACCTGGGCCATGACCCCCTTCAAACATATTTGAATTTTTAAATGCATTCATGATCGTGCAGTCCTTCCACAGGTGGGTGGTCGGCTTCTCACGGGTGTCGTGTTTCGGACAAGGTTCATTCAACAATTTCTCAAGGGTAGGGCCTGACCCGCCCGATCGAGGGGGTTGTCTGCCCTTGCGCCGCTGATTACCACCCTGCGCATTAGTATTAGCAACAAACTCATCAGCCTTATGTTTATTACCTCCCTGATTCGCTGGGTTATGCTGGTGACCCTTGCCATTGTCGTTCTTCTTTCCCTTCGTTGCCTTTTCTTCGTCAGACACCGGGTCCTTGGTGGTATCAGAATCAGCATACTTGACAAGAGCCGCCATCAATGTTCCCATGTCATTACAGTCATGTTTAAGCCGCCCTAGCTTCTGCTTTAGAGGTTCAAAACGGCATTTTTTTCTCCAACATCAAAACTGCTGAACCAGCATCCATCTTATCAGATGAATGTATTATCTCCTTGACCTGGCGCACCCAATGGGTTGTAGATTCACTCTCCTCTTGCTTGCAATTGGTCAGGTCCACAATCGACATTGGCTGCTTACACGTGTCCTTAAAGTTCTGGATGAACCGCGCTTTCAAATCTGCCCATGAGCCAATAGAATTGGGTGGCAATCCCTTCAACCAGGTCCGAGCTGTTCCATCCAACATCATGGTAAAATACTTGGTCATTGCAGCATCGCTAACCTCCAACAGCTCCATAGCCATCTCATAACTCTCGATCCAAGCCCCCGGCTGTAGGTCAGCCATGTAATTAGGCACCTTACGAGGCCCCTTGAAATCTTTTGGCAACCGCTCTTTGCTTAAGGCCGGCACCAAGCAAGGCACGCCTCCGGTTCTTGTGGCCACTCCTGCCTCAACCGAGGTTGCTGGATAAGCTGGAAAGGTTTGCTAAGCCGCCTGTTCTGCTGCTATTTGAGCCGCTCATTCCGCCTCTTAACGAATCCTTTCTTGATCCGCCAAGTTAAGGGCTCCAGCCTGTACCGGCTCATGCCTATATGGCCGGTTGTGGCGTTGAGCATTACTTGACATCTCCGCAGACTCCATGTGCCTACTGTAACTCGGGCTCCGGCTTGGGTGAGGAGTTGAATGAATCCTGTCTCGACTGTAGGAGTATGCATCCTGCTGGGCCAGAGCTGTCTGAAGTAGTTCTCTCACCCTCCAGGTTTCAATTGCTACTGGCGAGTCGCCTTCCATTGGGAGAGCCGCCAAACGAGCCGACGCTGCAATGAGGTTTTCTCAAGGGTTGGAGAAGTGACCCGGAGGTGTTGATACATAACGAGGTGGCTCCATGGCGCGTGGCCGAACTAGTGCACCAGGTGTCATGACCCGGTTTGCCTCCGACGGGTTGCTCCCCCCAGCCCCGAATGTATGGAACAGGTTCCTCGGATCCAGCGTTAAAGGTAGACGCGACTGAGTTTTCTGATGCCTCCTCCTCATGACCTCGTTTGATGTGTTAGGATCCACCGAGAGCCGGAAAGTCTCTGCTTGAAGCTGTTGAGCACGAGCATCCAAAGCCGCTCGCTCTGCCGCCATCTGGGTTTCCTCTATGGCCAGATTCTCCTTAGCTTGCACCATCTCCTCCCGTACGCGTGCCACCTCTGCGTTGTGCTGGGGTTTATCCGCCGGCTCTACCACGGCAGTTAACAGAGTCGTCAGCTTATCCATGAGGTCCATCAGAATCTGAGCCGGGGGGCGCGTGGGATCTCCTGACCCGGCAGCGGCTGACCCGGTAGCTGCTGCTGTCGCTGCGGTAGAGTTCTGTCCAGGCTGTGTCTCTGCCATGAAGACTTCGGCCCAATTCGGTGGCTCAAAGGGGTCCGAAATACTGCTGCCATCGGAACAGCCCCCGAGCATGCCTTCTTGTAACTGATACAGAGAGTCCGTCTCTCCTGTTGATGATGCGGTGTCAGAACAGATAGTCGTCTCACCTCCCTCCACCGATCCTTCGGAGTATTCACCGCCATGGATGCAGCCTCCGAAGGCATGTTTCATGACAGATTGAACACGGGTCGTCCTGGCACGCTGAGCCGTTTCGATGAGGTTGGTGTGGACGTCCGGCTCAGGGCCCGACTTGCCGATCCGGCCGATGAAGACGTGAATTCTGCCGAAGGGGACCCGATACCCGTACTGGATTGAGCCAGCCTCGGGGCCCCAGCCTTCGTCGTCGATGTAGAGTTTGCCGCGACGACTCTTGGTCATCCGGCCCACAGCGTATCCCTTGAGCCCTTCGAAGTTGCCCTTCAAGAACTCAAATCCACAGTGCGCTGGCCCCATGGTGGGCACCAACTACCGTGGAGTTAATACGGCAGATGTCCTAGAGCAAGGACTTAGTCGTAGAGCCATCGCAGTAGGAAGCTTAAAGGGGTTAATCGGGACAAGGGACACACGAGAGAGTTTTTATACTAGTTCGGCCCCTTACGATGAAGGTAAAAGCCTACGTCTAGTTGGGATTGGTATTGCTGAAGTTTCGATCTCAAAGGGGCTCAACTCGCCGGCTTGGTTATCGATTTGGTTTTTTCCTGCCTAAGGTGCCACTGGGTCATCCCCTTATATACATGGGTTGACGCCTGGCGGCCTACAGAGTCCCCGCCGGCTCATAATCATGTCCGGCGCGGTGACTTCCTTTACATGACTTTATTTACATGTCTTTCCTTACATATGGCGGTTTACAATAACGGGCCTTAAGCCGGCCCCAGGCCTTTGGGCCTGCTATATGTTTAATAAACTATCATCTTGAATGTATATTGGGCTTCTTATGTAACCCGCCATTAGGGTTGACCCGGCGCCTCCTGGGCGGGTCATACTGGTAGTAATATCCCCGACAATGGGCATCCCCAAGCTTAGGCTCTTTCCACTCCTTGTTCCATAATCCATCAAATCTTTACCCAAAACTTGAAAACTTCACAACACAAAACTCAAAATAGAAAATCTCATGAGCTCCGTTGGCGAAAGAAAACAAAACACCACTTCAAGGTACTATAATGAACTCATTCTTGATTTATATTGGTGTTAAACATACTGTATTCCAACTTCTCTATGGTTTATAAACTCTTTTACTGGCCATAGATCCATCAAAATAAGCAAACAACACACGAAAAACAGAATCTGTCAAAAACAGAACAGTCTGTAGTAATCTGTAGCTAACGCAAACATATGGAACCCCAAAAATTCTAAAAGAAATTGCTTGACGTGAGGAATTTATCTATTAATCATCTGCAAAAAGAATGATCTAAATAGAACTTTAGAAATAAAAATGGCAGCAATTCTCGTTAGTGCCAAAGTTTCTGTTTTTTTACAACAAGATCAAAAAGACTTTCCCCAAGTCTTCCCAACGGTTCTACTTGGCACAAACACTAATTAAACACAAAAAACACAACCAAAATAGAGGCTATATAAATTATTTATTACTAAACAGGAACAAAAAGCAACGAAGAAAAATAAAATTGGGTTGCCTCCCAACAAGCGCTGTCGTTTAACGCCCCTAGCTAGGGACAAAAGTGAGGATAGATCTATGTATTGCCATCTTTGGTAGGCAATCCATAAGTGGCTCTCATAATAGATTCATATGGTAATTAATTTTCTTTCTAGGGAAGTGTTCCATGCCTTTCCTTAAAGAAAATTGGAATCTAATATTCCCTTCCTTCATATCAATAATTGCACCAACAGTTCTAAGGAAAGGTCTACCAAGAATAATAGTTCATGAAGGATTGCAATCTATGTCAAGAACAATGAAATCTACGGGCACATAGTTCCTATTTGCAACAATAATAACATCATTAATTCTTCCCATAGGTTTCTTAATAGTGGAATCCGCAAGGTGCAAGTTTAAAGAACAATCATCAAAATCACGGAAACCTAGCAAACCACACAAAGTTTTCAGAATCGTGGAAACACTAGCACCCAAATCACACAAAGCATAGCATTCATGATCTTTAATTTTAATTTTAATAGTAGGGTCCCACTCATCATAAAGTTTTCTAGGGATAGAAACCTCCAACTCAAGTTTTTCTTCATAAGATTGCATCAAAGCACTACTAGGGAAAAGCCTAGCAGCAGCGCGTATTTAGGGCATCTCAGTACTGCGGGGACCGGCGCTACAGCTAACGTATACAGTAGCGCCCGTTGTCCCACGCTACTGCTATACATGAATAGCTGTAGTGCTCTTTAGAAAAGGGCGCTGCTGATATTATCTGCAGCGCTGTTTACTGGGAAGCGCTATTGGTAAGGCGGCGCTACTGCTAAATTTCCCCCCCTCTCTACTACTAGTTTTATTAGTTTTTTTCCCTGCATATTTGTTTTGTATTTGTTTTGTATTTGAATAGGCTTTATACAATAATCTTTAGCATATCATACACATACAAATGTAATCATAGCATATACATACAATTAGTCTCATCAAATCATGTCATCATCATAATCATCATCCAACACAAAGTGGTCTCTCGTTATCATCTCGAAAATAGAGATACAAGTCTCGATTACTTGCAAATACATTGTCATCCATTTAAACAATGATATACGCGAGAAGAGCTATCACTTTGAGTACATGAGTTCGTATCCCTCTCTCGCATTAGCGTGAACCTAAACTTACTACTGCCTGTCGCTTGGAAACCGGAAACCGGTACACCTGGGCCTGACACTCCGGCCACTTGTCGTATATATACCCCTGGTGTAGAACTTCTACGCCATCTATGATCTATGCACCTGCATCGTCACATGAGTCGATGATATGCAACATATATAGTTGAGCAACAGAAAGAGACAGACTTGGCAAAAATAGAAACAACATATCATAAGCATAAATAACAAAGTTCATCGTACCCCAAAATGTCCTTACTAGAGTGATTTTCACTAGTCGAGGAGGAGGACGGTTTAATTACATCACAAATAAATTTTCACCATGCATAACTCAAAGTTTTGTCATACAGAAAGTATGGACTAAACGGGCACATTGTCATATATCGACAATCACTCCAACATGTCGTTCCATCCATCCAAGTCAGGGAGATAGTCCTCGAGCTTAGTGAAAGGCTTCATGTCGAGACGCTGAGAGGCTATCCCTGTTCGAATGTCTTCCCGCGACATTTTTCCTTCTCCGTAGAACATCCCTGTTTTTCCGATGACCTCCTTCATGATAATTTGGGCAAGTTCGCGCTGGATGTTATAGAACTCAGCTCGAAGTTGATGATCCTGATATCTCCTATGTCCTTTGCCCATTGCAGAATATGGGCATCGCCGGATCTAGGTGACATGCGAAGGTTCTGGTGATCCCGTCTATACTCCAGCATGTGGTGTAGGACATATAATCCATCATTAAGAGAATCGTTCGGTTGCTGGATGCAATAGAAGTCGGTCTTATGGACGAAGGCGACCCTGCCGCCCCTTCTCTTCTTGTCCCTGACCTCTCCACCTCTTGCTTGGTAGTAAAACATAGCACTGTCGAGAACATCCTTGATGTGGGTGTAATCCTTTTTGTGAATGTTCTTCGACGAGTCCAAGTAAAGAGTGTGGGAGAATCGGGGGTAGAGGATGATGAGGACGGCGCGCCCACCGCTGCGCAAAATAAGTACACCTCAAATTAATTAGCCTCCACCGTGCAAATGAATGATTGAAATCGAAGGAAGGATAGCAGCGCGGATGACTTACACGGGATGATAAGGCACGAGAATCGCCTCCTTGTCCTTATTGGCGAGCATGAAACTGATGATGTAATCCCTCGCGTATTCACGGTGCTTTGCGCAGACTCCCAAGAAGCCCTCGTGCATGTAGTACGGGTCAGCGACACAGATATGAGATATCTGCTCAACCCCGATGATGTAGTTCATGTGCAAGGCATAAAGGCGGACAAACATAAAATCCAGCTTCTTCACGTGAAACATGTCGAATATGTAATCGAATCGGAGGAAGAACTTATCCGCGGGCAAGCTGTCGACGTACGACATTTGCATGGAACGTTAACCACGTAGAGTGGGTATCCTAGATCTTTCGAGGTGATGAGGCCTTTCTCTACCTGCAGCACATCATCATGAAGTCTCCTTAGATCGCCGAATCTGACCCGTAGCGCTGTTGCAGGTAGGATTGGTTGACCGGGGATATGCGATTTATCCGCATCGGGGATATCTATACGGTCCTGAAGCCGAGGCTGCTGAGGCGGATGGAACATAGAATCAGCTTTTTTTCCTTTCCTCGCTCTCTTCCTAGACTTCTTTACTACCGGAAGGGTGTCCATATTACGTTGAGACAACAATTCAGGCACCGACTCATGACGCTCAAACCCTAAGGACGCGCCAGTATAGACATACTGTTCAGCGCCATCGTCGTCCTCATCCTCATCCACGGCGACGTCATCAGCGACTAATGGAGCCTCCTCCTTACCCCGTCCGCTATCACCCAACCTGACACCCGATGCTAATTGGGTAGGTGGGGTGTTGATGTTCATACCTTGCTGAGGCTGCATGCTCGTGGGTGTGCTCCCGGCCGCCTCCAGACGAAGCAGACTCTTTGGCCACAACAGGACCCATCCATTGCAACAATCACCAAGCCACCGCGGTGTCTCGTCGTCATCCCCCACTAGTATTGGAGGAGGCAAATTCTTGTGGCCCGGTTTGACACTGGACACAGAAACCTTGAAGACGTTCGGGGGGATCGGCCGGCTGTGGAACAATGGTTCCTTCGGCTCCATTATCGTCGCCTTCCCCACGTCCACCTTCTGGTCGCCGATGGTGTACAATATGGTGCACGGGGTTTCGTTGGCCTGCAAAGAAAAGTCTGCGACGTGAGACATCCGAAAGGCAACGAAAACGGGAGATTATACATTTATATTGAAGGGGGCCGGTGTGACAGATACCGTGAGGGTGTCGAGCTCAGCCAAAGACGAAGCACCACCGAGCATGTCCGGTGCGGGAGCCGGTGCGGGAGCAGGTGCTGGTGGCCATGTGCAACGCTAGCCAAGCTGCTCCCCAAGAAGTCAGCAAGGGGAAAGTCCTCTGCATTTTTTTCTGGATTTTGGCTTGTCCAAGTGAAAACGCTCGTCACCAAGGAAATAGACAAATCTGCAACCACCTGTTTTGCAGCAGCTACCGCTGTTGCGACTGTCTGAGATGATTTCTTCTCAACCACAATCTCAACCTTCTTGTCGATGTTTTCTTCAGTTAACCTCCATCTTTCCTTTCTCTCCTCCGTGGTCTCACGGTAGTACTTCTTCCACGTGGCGCCGTCTCCGACACCGTGCACGCGTCCATACGACGGTCGAGTATCCACCGGTTGTCGTTTCAATATGTTCAACGCCCGGTTGAATGGAGTGTCCCACTTGGGCCTCGCCAATGCCTCAGACGGCGAGTCGCTTTTGGCCGCAATCCGGTGCTGCTCTCTCTGCAAAAGGCACAAGGATCGTTTACAAATATGACTAACGTGTGCAGTCGAATTGATCAGAAACTAAAATACTAGCAGTCTCATGAACTCCGTAATGACCGGTTTTTTCTCGTAAACCTTCTTCACTTGGTCCCAACGGTACCGGGCCCTGAGGACGTCATGCTCATGCGGGACAGTGAAATCCGCCAAGGGGTCTGGGATGCCCAGCCTCGCAGCTTCCATGTCCTCCTTGGCCCATTTGGACCTCTTTCCGCCGTAACCACGGCTTCTGAGATGGTGGCTCCCAATGTTCCTCTCTTGAAGCCCCTTCATGTACTTAGACTTTTTTTGGCAGCTTCGGCCTCGCAAGCCTCCTTGAATATTTGAAACTGCTCTTCAATGATTGTTGGATTATCCTTTACAATCTCGGAGTAGGGTTCCTTCTTGTCGATGATCTTTGCTTTAACTCGATTTTTCCAGGTGGCCAACGCGTCGCTAAAATTGGTCATGGCGTGTTTGTTTATCTTCTTCATTGCCGGGTCCTCATCTGGATCTTCATAATCCTTCTCATTCTGGCCCTGGAACAAGAATATCCGGTGAAACTTCTTTAGGAGGGAGCTCCTCATATTTTCTATCTTCTGTAGTTTCTCATCATTGATGGTGGCGGTTTTCTGTACGATGCAGCCTATTTGATTGCCAGAGCATCGACGCGCTTCCTCGGGCGCCTTTGGCTCAAAATTGCCGTTGTCCACCTCCGTGACCACCAGTCTAGTAGTCCTGAGTTTGTTAGGAAGTCGTTGCCTCTTTGCTTTCGGTTCTACACAGGCTCCGCTCCTCGAGGCAGCACCGGTGTCAGTCTGAGCGCCGGTCTCCATGTCGGTCTGAGTCTCAGCGCCGGTCTCAGTCTCAGCACCGGTCTGCGTGTCGGTCTCAGTCCCCGATGCCACCAGTTGATTGTCGGAAGGCTAAAAAATTCGTCTGCCGCCCGGTAGACGTCGTCGCAATCACTAGAACCTTGTCCTTCATCGTTGCTAGCCATGTTTCCTATGATTAAATCTAGTCAATTAATTCTAGACCTAATAAAAATGAATAATGACATAAAAAGGCCTATTGTTTTGCAGGAATGTTGACTCCTTCCTAGTGCGGCATATCCCGGGCACTCGATATGTCCTAGTTTGTAGCACAAGTCATGCCGAAATTCATGGAAAATTTCGGCATGACCTTTGCTAAAAAGTGGACAAATCGAGAACCTGAAATTTGCCAGAACAGAAATGAATCAACATTCCGGCAAAACATAGGCCACTCAGCATCATTCCCTGGAAACAACAAAGCCACTTGGGCACAATTGAACAACTTCAATGAAAAGATATAACATGAGCAAACACTATTAAGGAATTTTCATATAACATGGCCACTTCAATGAAAAGATATAATCAACAATAATGGAATATGCAAATGAACATCAATGACATATATCATATAAAAACAGTCTTGTTTTTTGTTTACATAGCAACAATTAGTTTGACCAAGTTTTTGAAAAGAAAAACAATTTTGTTTTTTGCTTATAGCTAAATGCCATAGCTACTATTTTTTTATTTATAGCTAAATACTTTTGTTTTTTGTCTAAAGCTAAAAGTCTAGGAACTCCATTTTCTCTAACCCTTCTGACCTCACCAAAATTTCCACAGCAAGACCTTAGTACCTACACCCAATTTCTTCAAAAATATTCAGGTCCATAGTCCAAATAATTCAAATTTCATTTGAATGAAATTTGGAACAAATTCAGGTCCGTAGTCCAAATATATTTTTATAGCTACGTGTTTTTTGTTTACAGCCTATGTTAATTTAAATCTAAATGCTACTATTATTTATATACCCTCTATTAGTTTAAAGCTAAATGGAATTACTGTTTAGGCATTTTCATAAAAATTGCCCTAGCTAATTTCCTAAAAAATTGCTAATCATTTTTCCTAAATGCTATAAAATGCCTTCTACCCTAAAAAAATCTAGGGTTCATATGAACATCAACACAGTATCAACATATACATGAATTGCCCTAGCAGAGAGAGAGAGAGGAGGGTAGGGGACAGGAGAGGCAGAGCCTTACGGTCGGCGGCGAGGGCAGGCTCTGGCTCGGGCGGCGGGGGTGAGGTCGAGGGCGACGACGGTGTGGTCGAAGGCGGCGGGCGGCGGCGGTGTGGTCGAAGGCGGCCTCGAGCGGTGGCGATGTGGTCGAAGGCGGCAGGGCGACGGCGGCGATGGAGCAGTTGGGGGACGGGGGGGGGAGTACAGAGGGGGGAAATGACTTAGCGAAATTTGGAGCCCAGGCTGTCGGGATTTGAGTCAAACTAGCAGTAGCACATTTTGTCGAAACGCGCTAAAGCTAAGATAGCTATAGCGTGTTCCAGAGAAACGCGCTACAGATATTCCTTTCTGTTTATTTTTCTTTACATTTTGTTTTTTTCATTTCTCCTTTTTCTATTTCTTTCATTTTCATTTACTTTTCTACTTATTTTTCTATTTATTTTCTTTTTCATAGCAGTAGCGCTCTACAGCATAAACGCACTGCTACAAAGTTTTTAGCAGTAGCGTGCTTCTGCGTGAACCGCTACTACTATTCCTAGCCTATCGGCATTAGTGAGGGAATTTTAGTAGTAGTGCTTTTCCGTGAAGACGCGCTACTGCTAAAACAATGGTTGTAGCATGGTTTTGCAACAAGCACTACTACTAAGTAGCGCTAGCGCCGAGTTTTGACCAACGCTACTTCTATACCTCTGTGTATAAGGTTTTCCCTAATAGTGGGTTCATTGATATCTAAAGTTTTAACCTCTTCAATCCCACTTTTAACAATTTTTGCATCAAGATCTAAGGACTCCGAATTTTTGGAACACCTTCTAGGTAAAGGTGTCTCATCTTCAGCCCCATCATTATCAAGATTCATATTGCAAAACAAAGATTTAATAGGGGATATATCAATAACTTTTAGATCTTCATCCTTATTATCATGAAAACTAGAAGAACACGTTTTCACAAAGCAATCTTTCTTAGCACGCATCCTAGCGGTTCTTTCTTTGCACTCATCAATGGAAATTCTCATGGCTTTGAGAGACTCATTGATATCATGCTTAGGTGGAATAGATCTAAGTTTCAAATAATCAACATCAAGAGAAATTATATCAATGTTCCTAGCCAACTCATCAATCTTAAGCAATTTTTCTTCAATCAAAGCATTGAAACTCTTTTGCGAAGTAATAAATTCTTTAATGTTAGATTCAAAATCAGAGGGTGTCTTATTAAAATTTCCATAAGAATTGATGTAGGAATTACCATAATTATTAGAGGAATTACTAGGAAACGGCCTAGAATTAAAATTACCTCTATACGCGTTATTGCCAAAATTGTTCCTACCAAAAAAATTCACATCCATAGATTCATTATTATTCACAATTAAAGTAGACAAAGGAATATCATTAGGATCAGTAGGAGCACTCTTATTAGCAAAAAAATTCATAAGTTCATCCATCTTTCCACTCAAAACATTATTTTCTTCAATTGCATGAACTTTTTTACTAGTAGATCTTTCACTGTGCCATTGAAAATAATTAACCATAATATTATCTAGGAGTTTGGTAGCATCTCCTAAAGTGATTTCCATAAAAGGGCCTCCCGCGGCCGAATCTAAAAGATTTCTAGAAGCAAAATTCAATCCGGCATAAAAATTCTGTATAATCATCCATAAATTCAAACCATGTGATGGGCAATTACGTATCATTGATTTCATTCTCTCCCAAGATTGTGCAACATGTTCATGATCAAGTTGCTTAAAATTCATAATATCATTTCTAAGAGAGATGATCTTAGCGCGAGGAAAATACTTAGAGATAAAAGCATCTTTTCACTTATTCCATGAATCAATACTATTTTTAGGCAAAGACAAAAACCAAGCTTTAGCACGATCTCTAAGAGAAAATAGAAATAGCTTCAATTTAAAAATATAATTATCCACATCTTTCTTCTTTTGCATATCACACAAATCAACAAAGTTGTTTAGATGGGTAGCGGCATCTTCACTAGGAAGGCCAGAAAACAGATCTTTCATGACAAGATTCAGCAAAGCAGTATTAATTTCACAAGATTCATCATCGGTAAGAGGAGCAATCGGAGTGCTAATAAAATCATTACTGTTGATATTGGCAAAAATCACATAATTTATTATTATCTTGAGCCATCGTGACAAGCAAGCAATCCAACACACAAGCAAAAAAGAAACGGGCAAAAAGGCAAATAGAAAAAGAGAAGAGGAACGAAAAGAGAGGGAGAATAAAACGGCAAGGGTGAAGAGGGGAGAGGAAAACGAGAGGAAAATGGCAAATAATGTAATGCGAGGGATAAGAGTTTGTGATGGGTACTTGGAATGTCTTGACTTGTGCGTAAACTCCGGCAACGGTGCCAGTAATGGCTCGTTGTTGGGAGTCAAATCTTGACTTGACTTGGCGCGAATCTCCCCGGCAACAGCGCCAGAAATCCTTCTTGCTACCTCTTGAGCACTGCGTTGGTTTTCCCTTGAAGAGGAAAGGGTGATGCAGTAAAGTAGCGTAAGTATTTCCCTCGGTTTTTGAGAAACCAAGGTATCAATCCAGTAGGAGGTCACGCTCAAGTCCCATGCACGTACACAAACAAATAAGAACCTCGCAACCAACGCGATAAAGGGGTTGTCAATCCCTTCACGGTCACTTACTAGAGTGAGATCTGATAGATATGATAAGATAATATTTTTGGTATTTTTATGATAAATAGAAATAAAGATGCAAAGTAAAATAAACGGTAATAGAAATAACTAAGTATTGGAAGATTAATATGATGGAAGATAGACCCGGGGCCATAGGTTTCACTAGTGGCTTCTCTCAAGAGCATAAGTATTAAGATGGGTAAACGAATTACTATCGAGCAATTGATAGAATTGAGCATAGTTATGAGAATATCTAGGTATGATCATGTATATAGGTATCACGTCCGAGACAAGTAGACCGAAATGATTCTGCATCTACTACTATTACTCCACACATCGACCGCTGTCCAGCATGCATCTAGAGTATTAAGTTCATAAAAACAGAGTAATGCTTTAATTAAGATGACATGATGTATAGGGATAAACTCATGCAATATGATATAAACCCCATCTTTTTATCCTTGATGGCAACAATACAATACGTGTCGGTTCCCTTTCTGTCACTGGGATCGAGCATCGCAGGATTGAACCCAAAACTAAGCACTTCTCCCATTGCAAGAAAGATCAATCTAGTAGGACAAACAAAACTGATAATTCAAAGAGACTTGCAAAGATAAACCAATCATACATAAAATAATTCAGAGGAGAATCAAATATTGTTCATAGATAATCTAGATCACAAACCCACAATTCATCGGATCTCCACAAACACACCGCAAAAGAAGATTACATTGAATAGATCTCCAAGAAGACCGAGGAGAACTTTGTATTGAGATCAAAAGAGAGAGAAGAAGCCATCTAGCTAATAACTATGGACCCGAAGGTCTGAAGTAAACTACTCACACATCACTGGAGTGGCCATGGAGTTGATGTAGAGGCCCTCCGTGATCAATGCCCCCTCCGGTGGAGCTCCAGAAAAGGCCCCAAGATGGGATCTCCCGGGTACAGAAGGTTGTAGTGGTGGAATTAGGTTTTTGTGGTGCTCCTGGATGTTTGGGGGGTACGTGGATATATATAGGAGGAAGAAGTACGTCGGTGGAGCAACGGGGGTGGGGGGCACGAGGGTGGAGGGCGCGCCCAGGGGGG
This sequence comes from Triticum urartu, assembly GCF_003073215.2. Classification (NCBI taxonomy): domain Eukaryota; kingdom Viridiplantae; phylum Streptophyta; class Magnoliopsida; order Poales; family Poaceae; genus Triticum; species Triticum urartu. Next base: position 533,385,273 of record NC_053023.1, on the reverse strand, counting down.
TAGGCGCGCCCCTGCCTCGTGGCTTCCTCCATTGTTTCTCGACGCCCACTCCAAGTCTCCTGGATCACGGTTATTGAGAAAATCATGTTCCCGAAGGTTTCATTCCGTTTGGACTCCATTTGATATTCCTTTTCGGCCAAACTCTAAAATAGGCAAAAAAACAACAATTTGGGATGGGCCTCCGATTAGTAGGTTAGTCCCAAAAATGATATAAAAGTGTAAAATAAAGCCCATTAACATCCAAAATAGATAATATAATAGTATGGAGCAATAAAAAATTATAGATGCGTTGGAGATGTATCAGCAGACCACCCACCACACGCTCCGCCGCCGGTGCCCGTCGGCAACTGTTGCCGGTCGCCGTTGCCGCCACACCACTCTTAAAATCCAGGGCCATCACCCGCTCCGTCGCCGCAACCCGAAGGCGGGAGATGGCCGTCGTGGCCGCCACCCCACTGTCGGCCACTATGGCCATCACCCGCTCCGCCACCGCGGCCCGAAGGCGGGAGGTGGTGGTCGTGGCCACCACCCCGTCGTCAGCCGCCATGGCCGCCAGCCCACCATCGACCGTAGGGGTCATCACCCGCTCCACCACCGCCGCCCGAAGGCGGGAGGCGGAGGTGGATGCCCGCACGTGCGACATCGACCTTGCGCACTACACCGAGTTCCTGCGGGAGGAGGAGGAGCGCCTCGTCGAGCATGCAAAGAGCCTTACCGTCGCAGTGGTAGCGGCACACGCCGCCTCAGAGGCAAGGAATCAAGAGATCTATGAGGAGAACCACCGCTTCAAGAGGGGTCATCTAGGGCGGCAGAGTGTGTTCGAGGCGAGCGTCACTGAAGCTGCATTAGCGGCAGGCACCGCATTGCGGTTGCCCAGCTCGTCGGTAGGCTCCTCCTCCGCCGCCTCTTACTGAGCGTGCTCGGCAGAGGAGAGGCAGCCGGAAGTAGTACAAAGCCCCTCTGCATTAGTAGTAGTATTTAGGGGCTATTTTGTTTAGTTCATCTGACTATAGATATGGTGGAACTGTACAACGTATTTAAAATTAGCTAGTATATATAGTTGAACTAGCTATTTCAGTACGTGGTTGGCAACAATTAGGGAAAAGTTTGGTCGTTCAGCTGTCGAGTTGAACTGTTTGTATAAATTAAGAACGACAGCTTAATCTATGAATGAAATCTATGCTTAATTACTGAATTTTAGTTGCAAAAATTAGATACTGCTAGTGATTTTTAGCTCATATTTTGACAAATCGCAGTGTTACAATGATTGACAAATCTTACCAAATTGTTTGTACGTGGTTCCACATGGCTCATCCAAAACAACCATTTGCATTGAAGGGATGCACAAATCCCGCGCTGCACTCACTTTGCATATGGGTGTTCTATCTAAAACATTTGCGATCAAGAGCTGCAGAAATACTGCTCGGCACATTTTCTCTTGGCTTCCTAGGGAAGTTGTCGATTTGCATACGGGTGTTCTAACTAAAACGTTTGCGATGAGTGTTTTATATTTAAAAAGTGAATTAAACAGTGGCTTGGCCGCCATTAATGGAGCTCGCTTCCCAGTGACCATGCGCAGCATACAGCTCGCACGCTTCTCGGTGAGCCTGCGCACTCAAGGATAGCTTGCATGCCTCTCAGTCAGCCTGCGCACCGGACGGCGCTCGCACGCCTCTCATTCAGTCAAGGTCAAGCATCTGTCCGCACGACACCTCCTATAGCCATTCAAACCAAGACATGTGGCATCATGTGAATGGTTAACAGAATTTTGCATTTACTACAATTTAAAAACAAGGCATCTCAATGTTTTGCCAGCAATCAACGGTGCCCTGGTGTTTCAAGTTCATTCCCATTTCTTGCATGGGACCTAAGCATGCACCCAAGGACACATATTTGATTTTTCAACCAATTTATATGCACTCGAGCATGTGCATATAGTTCAAATTTTAATTATGCACATAAATGCATTGAAAACTCAGTTGATGCATAAAAAATGTCCAAACGAACCCTGAAAAATGACAAAAAATCACACAACACTCTTGTTGTTCTATGTTGACACTACAACATAAACTGCATGTAGAGACGTCATATCCCAGAGCTAGAGATGTGTTATTTCATCTCTAGGCAGTCATAGAGTCGACTTAGTAAAGCCTCTTTGGAGCGTCTCCTCATGGACCGTCTCGAAACATATAGACACTATATTGGGACGTCCAAAGGCGTCTCTAGATATGACACACTATATTTGGACGTTCAAAAGCGTCTCTAGATATGTAGAGTCGTTTTGTTAGGCGTGCTCGTACGTCTCTATTAACAGGGTCATTTCATTCGTCATAGGCCCTAGGCCCATTCCTATAGACACTAGTTACAAATGTTATATTCATCTCTAAATATAGAAAAGATTTTTTTAACCACGTAATGTTTTACTTTAAATAATATTTGATTTATTACAAATTTGTACTTCACCATTTCAAATCCAGTAACTTTATCATGCCATATGCTTATGCAGAATGATCAACAGATATTGTTACATAAAAGTATCCACCCATATCACCAATAACATTCATCAAATCAGATCTTTGTATACGATATGCAAATAATTAAGAAGAGATCATACAAACTAGAACTACGTTTTCCTATAAAGCTAAATCTTTATATAATACATAATATTTGTCTATCTAATGACTAATTCTTCTACAGTTGCTCCTGGCTCCTGCAATGCACTCCTTTTCTAAATCTTGAGCTACTATGAAAAATAATGATAACCAAGAAAATTTTAGAACATAGCTTTAAGACTAGTTGGAGAAGAAATGTACTTTGATGATGTACCATACCAGTGTGTTGGTGGCTTGTTTTGAGGTTGTGTAGGAGTCGTTAATTTTCATTTTTTTACCTCAAAATCACAAAGATACTTCATAAATAAAAAGCCTTAAGCATGCACATTGGAGCATACAATGATTGCATGGAAGTGTACTTATATGTGATAGAGGCCATGCAATAACATGACCAATAGCATCCCTTAATGTTTGCAATTGTTCATATGGTCTAACCCGTTTTTGATCTCCAAGTCTTGAAACAGCACAAACAAAAGTTGCTACATATTGCTCTCCAAGCATGTTTCCTCCAACCACGTATGTTTTATCTCTACTCACTAAAGTTCCTTCGGCCACAAATTTATCTTTGCTTCTCGGGTTCAACAAAACCAAGATAACTTTCATTTTATCCTATTTTTTCAAAAAATGTAACATACATTATCACAAACCATGGAAGATTTCACTTTACACAGAAAGGGACAATTGCACATGGAATTAGACCAACTAACTATTTTAACCATTATCATTCAGATATAAAGTTGTACACTTGGTTCAGGACCACCTTGCTTGGTGGCATTGTTATTTTTAGCACGGCCATTATTTGCTTCAGGACCATCATGTGCTTTCTACAGTTTAGGTTCAGTTTAATTGTAAGTAACCTTATAGAAAACATAGACATTGTTTGATAACATAGCAGAAATTTATGCGCTCATGCACACACACCTTAGCAACTCTGTGTTCATGTGGTGAAGATAAACTGGTGCAACCCTCTTTGGTTCTTGCGCAATTGCTAGGATGCAATTCCTGGTTAGTCTTGTCTGGCAAAGTTGATTCTGCACACCCTTGATTGACCCTATGATCATTTTTTTCAATATGTGCTTTCTACAATTGAGGTTTAGTTCAGTTGTAAGTAAACATACATAAAACATAGAAATTGTTTGACAATGAATCAGAAGTTTATGCATACACACACACCTTAGAAACCATGTGTGGTAAAGATGAACCAGTGTAATCCTCTTTGGTTCTTCAAGAAAACCTAGGATGCAATTCCCGGGCAGTAATCTGCTTATCTGGCAAAGTAAATTCTGCACTTCCTTGATTGATGTAACCCTCTTTGGTTGATTCTGCGCGGCCTTGATTGTCCTTATCAAACTTTTCAATGCATGCCTTCTACACTTGAGGTTCAATTTAGTATGACATGAACATACACAATCATAGGCATTGGTTGATAATGAAGTAAAAAAATTATGCGCACACACCTTAGCAACCATGTGTGGTAAAGATAAACCAGTGTAATCCTCTTTGGTTCTCATAGAAAAACTAGGATGCAATTCCTGCGTAGTGATCTGCTTGTCCGGCAAAGTTGACTCTACACTTCCTTCATTGGCCCTATCAAACTTCTCTATGTGTGCTTTCTACAATTGAGGTTTCAGTTTAGTTGTAAGTAAACTTATACAAAACATAGGCATTTTTTAATAACAAAGCAGAAATTTATGCACACACCTCAGGGACCAATGTTTTTATTGTGGTAACGATAAACCGGTGTAACACTCTTTGGTTCCCGCACAATCGCTAGGATGTAGTTCCTGCAACTTATGATGAACAATTGTTTCAGTATGAGAATGAAGTAGAATATTTATTAGTGAAGAAACTATTACATCACCTGCATAGCATTCAATGGAGCATATTCTCCAGCTTCGTTATGTGATTCATTTGGGAGGTCAATGCCAACAACTCTTTCATTGAGATCAACCTGAAACAAGAACAGGATAATAGTATATTAATACTCATATCTTTATCTTTGGGAGGTCACAGCACACTCTAGTTTATCTTACATCTGCTAGATAACTAGCCTCTTTATGCTTTACAAGTTTTTAAAGAGAATCTACTTGTAGCAAATGGTATATGTTGGACTCGAGTGGAATAAGGTGATTTTGCCGTAAAATATGACCCATTCATGCATGTAACTAAAAAGGCGCCCAAAAAGCACTTCACAAGTTACTGTAACGCACATAGCAACATAGAAACCTGTAACAACAAACTTTTAGTACAAAATCTGAGAGCTGTTGATTGAGACATCCCTTCAACTAAGATGCAAGAATCAAAACTAACAAAATATTGGGACTGCACTAAGATGAGGTAGGAAATAGGATAGACTAAAATTAGTACAAAATAGCATAGTACATTGCCGCCTGTGCAACCAAACACTATCATGTTTTATGCTCGAGCGTAAATGTAATGTGAGGTTATTTGCACTGGCGGAGCCTCACGGAGGCCAAAGGGGGCAACGACCCCCCCCCTCCTCCTCCAAAACTAAAAAAAATTATTACTAGTAAGCATTCAGCCAAGCCCAATATTACACAGCCCAATGAAGCGACAACTCTCCCATGCACAGACGCATCGCTCATCTCTCCTCCTTATCCTTCCCCCAAATGGACAAAAACATCTCACTTTCCCCCAAATCGCCATGGATGAATCCTAGGTCTTGAACTCAATTGCTAGTCGAGGATGCAATAGCAAGCTAGGTATGTTTCATGAAAAAAATCAATGATGTTCAATGTTCAGAGACTTGCAGAAATTCAGTGATGTTCAATGTTCTGAGACTTGAATACATTCAGTGATGTTTAATGTTCAGAGAACTGCATAAAGTCCAATGTCGTTCGTGTAATTGTGTTCTCATGTTCAGAGATCTGCATAAGATACAGATCATCCAGGATTTTTGTGATATGCTTTTTTAATAGTGTACTAGTACTGGACATGTTCTGATTTAGAGAATAGGTGACAGTGCTTTTTGAAATTTTTATCTGAGGTAACAATGCTGAAACAGCAAGAAATATAGATGTATGTATATAAGATGTACATCTTGTTCCAGTTTATGTTGTGAGGATGTGAGGCTGTGAGCTGCATCTATTTTTACACAGTTTGAAATTGGCCCCCACTTGGTCGCTCGTCACTCTGTTGGCCAATCTATCTAAAACCACTTGTACTACTTTTGAGTTTTACCATATAAAGTTTGATTGGACCAAATAGTTGCTCACATATTTCCAAGAAAATCTGTCAGAATTGATTTCTAGTGTAACGCCCGGGTAATCAAGCTACAGTAAAACTCTCCTAATGGTGCCATGCCATCTGCGATTACTGTTACTAATCTCGGGTTAATTCGAAACCGCGTCAAATTCAAATTCAAATTAATGTCAAACGGCAAAAGTTTCAAAATGTTAAACTAAAATGTTCGGAGTGTGCAGTTAAATGCCAGGGTAATTATAATGAAGCAAACACATTTTTATAAAATGCCTAAGTAATTTAAAATGATTTAAAACAGAAGAGGAAATAAAAAAAAGGAAAACAGGAAACAAACAAAAAAAGGAGAAACCCCCCTTGGCCATGGCCCAACTGGGCCAACCCCCAGGCCCAGCCGGCCGGCCCGCTACCCCCCTCCATTACCCCCACCAGGGGGGAAACCCTAATCGGCCACCACCCACTTCCCCCCCCCACGACGCGCCCCCTTCTACCCCGATCCAGATCGGATCGGGCTCGACGCCGCCGCCTCGCCCTCATCGCCGCCGAACGCCGTCGCCTCCCCTTCCCCGCCTGGACCTCGCCGGCGCCCTTCCCCACCGGCCTGCTCCCCCACGTCGACGTCGTCCCCGTCCCCCTCCACAACAGCCCTCGCCCTCGCCGGACTCCGCCGCCTCAACCTCCATCGAGCCCACTGCCCTAGACCCTACTCCCCGCCGGTGAGGGCACCTTCGGCCTCCACTCCCTCCTCTCTTCGCGCGCGCCTCGCCCGCACTCTGCCTTGCCCCGCACGCGCACACGCGCGTCGCGCTCCGGCCGTCCGCTGGCCACGCCCGTAGCCGTCGTCTCCGCTTCGCCTGGGAGTGCTTGGCCCCGCCTCCTTGGCCGCACCCCGCGGGCGCTCGCGCCGCGCGCCTCCCTTTCCCCGTACGCCCCGCGCCCGAGCTCCGAACGGGCTCGCGTCTGCCGCGCCCGTCGCCGTGTGCCCCGCCTCTCGCCCACGGCCGCTACTCCGCCGCTCGCTGCACGCTGTTCTGCGCCGCTCGCTCGCCCTTGGCGCCGCGCCTTGCGCCGCCTGCACCGCGCCTCGTGGCCCCCTTGCTGCAGCCCTGCCGCGCGCTCATGCGCGCCCGCCCGCACGGGGCCGAGCTCGCCGCCGCTCGCTCACCGGCCGCCCCGTGCTGGCCTCGCCCACGCCAGCCTGGCGACCTGCCAGGTCCGCCGCCCACGCCCGCGTGCCCCTGGGCGTGCGCCCGAACGGGGCGCGCCCGTTACCCGTCGTCCGCGCCCTGTATGGCCTCTGTGCCACAGACAAACGGGGCCCACCCCCCTGTGAATGAAAAAAAATACTAATTAAATGAATTAAAAAAAGAATTAATAAATAATAATTAAAATTGATTAAAATGATAATTAATTAATTAATTAATTAAAGAATTAATTAAATTAATTAATCCTGATTAGATTAATCTAATTACTAATTAACTTAATTAACCCCTGATTAGCCTAATCAGTCAATGACTAGTGGGACCCACCTGTCAGGTTGACCAAGACACTATTCTAGATAATGTTGATTAAATTAAATAAATAAATCCTAAAAATGATTTAAATCTTTTAAAATTAATATAAAATAAACCGTAGCTCGGATGGAAAAACTTTGTACATGAAAGTTGCTCAGAACGACGAGACGAATTCGGATACGCAACCTGTTTATCCGCCACGCATCCCTAGCATAGCGAACACGCAACTTTCTCCCTCCGGTTCGTCTGTCCGAAAACGCAAAACACTGGGAAAACTTTCCCGGATGTTATCCCCCTTCACCGGTATCACCTACTACCGCGTTAGGGCACCTCTAACGCCATAACTTGTCATGTCATGCATCACTATGCATATGCTTGCATTATATTTATTATTTCTTCCCCCTCTTCTCTCTCTAGACACCGAGACCGACGCCGCTGCTACCCCGTACGACTACGGTGTTGACGACCACTCTCTCTTGCCAGAGCAACCAGGCAAGCCCCCCCTTTGATCACCAGATATCGCCTACTCTTCTCTATACTGCTTGCATTAGAGTAGTGTAGCATGTTACTGCTTCCCGTTAATCCTATACTGATGCATAGCCTGTCCTTGCTACTACTGTTGTTACCTTACCTGCAATCCTAATGCTTAGTATAGGATGCTAGTTTATCATCAGTGGCCCTACATCCTTGTCCGTCTGCCATGCTATACTATCGGGCCATGATCACTCGGGAGTTGATCACGGGTATATACTATATACTTTGTACATGATACATGTGGTGACCAAAGACGGGTCGGCTTGAGGAGCACCCGCGAGTGGAGTTTTGAGGCGGAGCGGCAGGGCAGGTTCCGACCACCTAGGAGAGAGGTGGGCCTGGCCCTGGTCGGTGTTCGCGGATACTTAACACGCTTAACGAGATCTGGGTATTTGATCTGAGTCTGGCCATTTGGTCTATACGCACTAACCATCTACGCGGGAGTAGTTATGGGTATCCCGGCGTCGTGGTATCAACCGAAGCCTTCGTGATGTCAGCGACTGAGTGGCGCGCGCCGGATTGGACTGGAAGACCACTAGGCTAGGTCTGCTTTCGGCCGCGTTCGCTACGTGCAGGTGTGCTAAGGGCGATGGGCCCAGACCCCTGGGCGCTTAGGTTTAGACCGGCGTGCTGACCTCTCTGTTGGTCTAGGTGGGGCTGCGACGTGTTGATCTTCCGAGGCCGGGCATAACCCAGGAAAGTGTGTCCGGCCAAATGGGATCGAGCGTGTTGGGGTATGTGGTGCACCCCTGCAGGGAAGTTAATCTATTCGAATAGCCGTGATCTTCGGTAACAGGACGATTTGGAGTTGTACCTTGACCTTATGACAACTAGAACCGGATACTTAATAAAACACACCCTTCCAAGTGCCAGATACAACCGGTGATCGCTCTCTCACAGGGCGACGAGGGGAGGATCATCGGTTAGGATTATGCTATACGATGCTACTTGGAGGTCTTCAGTCTACTCTCTTCTACATGCTGCAAGACGGAGGCTGCCAGAAGCGTAGTCTTCGAAAGGACTAGCTATCCCCCCCTTATTCCGGCTTTCTGCAGTTCAGTCCACATATGATTCCCTTATTCCAGTTGATACCAATGCACACCATATGTAGTGTAGCTCCTTGCTTGCGAGTACTTTGGATGAGTACTCACGGTTGCTTTCTCCCTCCTTTCCCCCTTTCCTTCTTCCTGGTTGTCGCAACCAGATGTTGGAGCCCAGGATCCAGACGCCACCGTCGACGACGACTCCTACTACACCGGAGGTGCCTACTACTACGTGATGCCCGCTGACGACGACCAGGAGTAGTTAGGAGGATCCCAGGCAGGAGGCCTGCGCCTCTTTCGATCTGTATCCCAGTTTGTGCTAGCCTTCTTAAGGCAAACTTGTTTAACTTATGTCTGTACTCAGATATTGTTGCTTCCGCTGACTCGTCTAGGATCGAGCTCTTGTATTCGAGCCCTCGAGGCCCCTGGCTTGTAATATGATGCTTGTATGACTTATTTTATTTGTAGAGTTGTGTTGTGATATCTTCCCGTGAGTCCCTGATCTTGATCGTACATGTTTGCGTGTATGCTTAGTGTACGATTGAATCGGGGGCGTCACAAGTTGGTATCAGAGCCAACTGCCTATAGGAACCCCCCTTCCACACTCCTTGGCCGAAGTCGAGTCTAGACATTGCAAAAACTTTTACTAACTTGGCTGTGTGCCTTACGGGCCCACGTCGCCATCGGGCGGTACTAGGATCTTTTACTCCTCGACCTTTACTCTGGGACTCTGAACTCTCTTCTACTCGGGTTAAACGAATTTACTAACTCTGACACTAGGATCCCGTTACGACATTCACCCCAAAGTTGGATTAGCCCTAGTTATTCTTTAGAGTAGTATTTGAACATTATCCACATTGTCATTTGACTCCTGTGAAAACATCTGTGTTTTCAGATGGAACCCACGAGGCAGGTCGTGCGCCACACGACGGCCATTGGTGCCTCAGGATCACCTGCTGGGTTGGTTGAGATGATGACCTATCTGGGTTATCGCTGGCACCCTGAGTACACCGTCTATGAGGAGTATCAGGAATTCAACCAGGAGCAGTACCGTGCCATCGTCCACCTCTACTCTCGGGAGTATGACTCCACTACCGTGCTGCACACTGCTCATGGTGTTGGAGTGACCATCGACATGGCGGTCCACGATGCTGCTTATGCTGCTCTGACACGTCTTCGAGGAGAGTATTAGGAGTTGGACACCTCCCCCTTCAGGCACATTGCTATCGCGTCCGATGTTGGCGCGGAGGGATACTACACTGCTGCCTACTCCACTGTCACCCGAGAGCCCTTCTACCATCAGAACCTGGTTCTGCATGCTGATGGGCTGGATAGAGCTAACCGAGCTCTTCGCCACGAGTTGTACACCACCCGTCAGCACCTGTATCGTGCTCTGACGCTGTTACACCCCTCTGTCCACTCTGGTGATCTGTCGCGTTCTGCGATCTACCCTGCCCGGACCGTGATGCCCCAGGGCGTCGGCTGGCCAGATGTGGGAGGCTACTCTCCTGCATTGGGTCCTCTCCTGCCACCTGCGCATCGGGTTCCGCACCAGAGTATCCGTGGGCCCCAGGCTACTCGTGTGGAGGTCTTCCCTTCGCGTCACTACCAGCTGTCGGGCTACACCTACCTCCGCAGTACCGCATGGGACTGACGTAGACTTGCTTATTAGTGTTAGCTGCATTCGCCGCGAGCCTGTGTGCCGCCTATGATGTCTTAGCCTATGTACCGAACTCCGTGTAACGAACTCTGTGCTGATCTCTTCTGTAAGATATGCCGACTACTATGTAGTACCTATCATGCTACGTTCGTTGTGCATGTTTCATCATGAATGATTCTTGTTTTTACAATTCCTCAATGCTAAACTACCCCTGTTAAATATTAGCAGGATGGTTAGACCGGGTGGTCGTGGTCGTGGTCGTGGTGGCAACGCCCCACCACCACTTGAGTACATGGCTGGGATGATGCAACAGTTTGAGCTGAACCGTCAGTTCATGGAGAATATTATGGCTCAGTTTCCTCGCCCCAATATGAACCAGCAGCCAACCCAAGTGACTCTGCAGGATTTCATGCGCCTCAACCCAACCGTGTACCGCAGCTCAACTCAGCCTCTGGATGCTGATGACTGGCTCCGTGACATCACCTATGAGATGGAGTCTGCTGATGTAGCCCCTGCCAGCTATGTCACCTTTGCTTCCTTCTTCCTGAAAGGACCCGCAGCTCAATGGTGGGATAGCCACAGGCGTACTCTTCCAGCTGGAACAATCATCACCTGGCCAGACTTCCAAGCTGCCTTCCGTGCTCGCTTCATTCCTCTGGGAGTTATGGACCGGAAGAAGCGTGAGTTCCGCAACCTCACCCAAGGCAATAAAACTGTGGAAGCTTACCAGCGGGAGTTTCTTGACTTGTCCCGCTATGCTGAAGAAGACATCGCAACTGATGCACGCAGACAGGAGAAGTTCCGGGATGGCCTTCAAGCTGACATCAAACTCGCACTTCTAGTGCATGATTTTGCTGATTTCGCCACTCTGGTGAACAAAGCCATCAATGTCGAAACTGGTCTGCAGGAATACCAGATCTCTCACAAGCGCAGCCGTGACACGGGCTCATCTTCGGGCCCGTCCTCGCAGAAGCGCAAGATATGGATTCCCAACAGCATGTACCAGCCAAGTGCACCTGCCCCAAGGCAGTCCTATGCTGCACCTCGTCTGCCTACGGCTCCAACTAGGCAGCCAAGGCTTCCAGCTCCACCACCCCAAGCTCCTGTTCCTACTCCCGAGAATGGTTTGTGCTTCAGGTGTGGACAACCAGGGCACCGTGCTAGGGAATGCAACCAGAAACAAAATCAACTGGCCCTTCCAGCAACTGGCCGTGGAAGCAACCAGCCTCGCAACAATAGTGCCAAGTCTTATGGTCGTGTTCATGCCAACCATGTTGATCTCAATGAAGTTCTAGACCAGCCTGCTACCGTGATGGGTACACTCCTCGTAAATTCAGTACCAGCATCTGTTTTATTTGATACAGGAGCATCACATTCTTTCATATCAGCTGAGTTTGCATTCATGCATGGCATCAAATACGAAGAGATGAACACTGCGATTGTGGTACACACCCCTGCGGGCCAGTGTCAAACCTCTATGGTTAGTCACAACGTTCCCGTTGAAATTGAAGGACTGGAGTTCCTTGCCTCCCCCATCATACTAAAGTCCTGTAGCATCGACCTCATTCTGGGAATGGATTGGTTGAAAGCGCATACTGCTTCTATAGTTTGCGCCACTAAGGTCGTCCATCTGCTACACCCTTCTGACGAAATAATAGCTTACCAAGCTCATCTAGTTCAGAACGCCGAGGCACGACTTTATGCCTTGAACGCGTTGAACGCTGCACCACTCGAGGGCATTGAAAACATTCCCGTCGTTCGTGAATTCCAAGACGTCTTCCCAGAAGAACTTCCAGGGATTCCTCCTGCTAGAGCTGTCGAATTCATCATCGACTTGAAACCCGGCACTACCCCTATAGCTAAACGACCCTACAAGATGCCGCCGCATGAACTCATTGAGCTTAAGGAGGAAATCGACAAATCTCTTGTCAAAGGTTTCATTCGCCCAAGTTGCTCTCCTTGGGGAGCACCTTCTCTCTTTGTTAAGAAGAAGGATGGGACAAACCGATTAGTCCAAGACTACCGTCCTATAAACCAAGCTACCATTCAGAATAAATATCCTCTTCCTCGAATCAATGATCTTTATGATCAACTGGCTGGCTCATCAGTGTTCTCCAAACTCGACTTGAGGTTGGGTTACCACCAGATCCGTGTTCGTGAGGAGGACATCCCAAAAACCGCCTTTGTGACTCGGTATGGATCATACGAGTACACCGTCATGTCATTCGGCTTAACGAATGCTCCCGCCACCTTCTCTCGTCTGATGAACTATATATTCATGGATTACCTCGACAAGTTCATCGTGGTTTATCTGGACGATATCCTTGTATTTTCCAAGAATGAGGAAGAACATGCTGGACATCTTCGTCTGGTGCTAGAAAAACTTCGAGAACATCAACTGTATGCTAAGTATTCCAAGTGTGAATTCTAGCTCCCCGAAGTAACCTATCTTGGGCATGTCATCTCCAAGGATGGTATTGCCGTCAACCCTGAACGAGTTCAGGCTATACTCGATTGGACTCCTCCGAAGAATGTGAAGCAAGTCCGAAGTTTTCTCGGTCTCGCCAGCTATTGCCGTCGATTCGTCGAGAACTTCTCCAAGATTGCCAGGCCTCTGACTAATTTGTTGCATAAGGGTGTCAAGTTCGACTGGACAGACAAGTGTCAGGAAAGTTTCCAGGCGCTCAAAGACAAGTTGACTTCTGCCCCCGTACTTGCTCCACCTGATACTAAGAAGGACTTCGTCATTTACTACGACGCTTCCCGTCAAGGATTAGGCTGTGTCCTAATGCAAGAGCGCAGAGTGATTGCTTATGCCTCTCGTCAATTGCGCCCTCACGAAGAAAACTACCCAGTTCACGACCTCAAGCTTGCTGCTGTCATACATGCACTGAAGCAGTGGCGACATTACCTTCTCGGTAATCGTTGCGAGATCTTCACCGACCATCAAAGTCTGAAGTATCTGTTTACTCAGCCAGATTTGAACCTACGCCAGCAAAGATGGATGGAGACTGTTGCAGACTTTGACGTGGGTATATCCTATACCCCCGGCAAGGCTAATGTAATGGCTGATGCCTTGAGCCGCAAGTCTTACTGCAACCACCTCCAGGTCCACAAAGTTCAGCCCTCGCTTGCCGAAGAATTTAGAAGGCTGAACCTCCATATTGTTCCTCCGGGATCACTCGCTCCCCCTCCCGAAGGTTTTCCCAAACAGAACCTCCATGTTGTTTCCAAGGGTTCTCTCAATACCCTGGTTGCGAAACCAGATCTTGTGGACACCATCAAATGGATACAGAAATGTGACGATGAAGTCCTCAAGATTAAGTGCGACCTCAAAAGGGGAAAGCCCTCATTCTTCACGATCGCCGACGATGGCGCCTTGTATTTCAAAGGCCGCTTAGTGGTACCATGTTCGAAGAAAAACCTGGATAAGACTAAAAGGGTTATGCAAGAAGCCCATGATACGCCTCTGTCCATCCATCCTGGTAGTACAAAGATGTACCAGGATATTCGTCAAAGATTCTGGTGGTCTAATATGAAGCAGGACATTGCTCGTTATGTTGCTGAGTGTGACGTTTGTCGCCGAATCAAAGCAGAGCATCAAAGGCCTGCCGGAACTCTGCAACCTATCTCTATTCCTGAATGGAAATGGGACCATGTTGAAATGGACTTCGTCACTGGTTTTCCCAAATCGCAGAAAGGTAATGATGCTATTCTTGTCGTCATTGACCGGCTTTCCAAAGTTGCCCATTTTCTGGCGATCAAAGAGACAATCACGGCTAGTCAGCTTGCTACTCTCTACATGGCCAGAATTGTTTCACTTCACGGTATCCCACTGGTTATCAGTTCAGACCGTGGCAGCTTATTCACTTCAAGGTTTTGGGCGAGTTTCCAAGAAGCTATGGGAACTCATCTGTCGTTCAGTACTGCGTTTCATCCTCAGTCACAAGGACAGGTTGAATGTGTCAACCAAGTTCTCGAAGACATGCTTCGAGCATGTGTAATCTCATTCGGCAAGAAATGGGAGGAATCTCTTCCATATGCCGAGTTCTCTTATAATAATAGCTATCAGGCTAGTCTGAAGATGTCCCCCTTTGAAGTGCTATATGGACGAAAGTGTCGAACCCCTCTGAACTGGTCAGAAACTGGGGAACGTCCACTCTTTGGTCCGGATATTATCCAACAGGCCGAAGAACAAGTTCGCATTATTCGTGAGAATCTCAAGGCTGCTCAGTCACGTCAGAAAAGTCAGTATGACCGTCATCACCAAGACATGGTCTATCAACCTGGCGAAAAGGCTTATCTTCGAGTTACACCAATGAAGGGTGCACACCGCTTCGGGATCAAAGGAAAGCTAGCTCCCCGCTATATTGGTCCTTTCAATATTCTCGAAAGGCGTGGAAAGGTGGCATATCAACTGGAGCTTCCGCCGAACCTTTCTCAGGTTCACGATGTGTTCCATGTGTCACAACTCCGCCGTTGCTTCAAGGATCCAATCCGAGCGGTGGATCATGAAGTGCTCGAATTGCAACAGGACCTCTCTTATAAAGAGCATCCGGTCCGCATTCTTGACCAAGCTGAACGCCGCACATGTCAGAAGGCGATCAAATTCCTCAAAGTCCAGTGGTCGAATCACTCTGAAGACGAAGCCACTTGGGAACGCGCGGACCGCCTGCGCGAGGAATACCCCGCACTGTTTCTTTCTACCTCCTAAATCTCGGGACGAGATTTCTTGTAGTGGAGGAGTTTTGTAACGCCCGGGTAATCAAGCTACAGTAAAACTCTCCTAATGGTGCCATGCCATCTGCGATTACTGTTACTAATCTCGGGTTAATTCGAAACCGCGTCAAATTCAAATTCAAATTAATGTCAAACGGCAAAAGTTTCAAAATGTTAAACTAAAATGTTCGGAGTGTGCAGTTAAATGCCAGGGTAATTATAATGAAGCAAACACATTTTTATAAAATGCCTAAGTAATTTAAAATGATTTAAAACAGAAGAGGAAATAAAGAAAAGGAAAACAGGAAACAAAACCAAAAAAAAAGGAGAAACCCCCCTGGGCCGTGGCCCAACTGGGCCAACCCCCAGGCCCAGCCGGCCGGCCCGCTACCCCCCTCCATTACCCCCACCAGGGGGGAAACCCTAATCGGCCACCACCCACTCCCCCCCCCCACGACGCGCCCCCTTCTCCCCCGATCCAGATCGGATCGGGCTCGACGCCGCCGCCTCGCCCTCATCGCCGCCAAACGCCGTCGCCTCCCCTTCCCCGCCTGGACCTCGCCGGCGCCCTTCCCCACCGGCCTGCTCCCCCACTCGACGTCGTCCCCGTCCCCCTCCACAACGGCCCTCGCCCTCGCCGGACTCCGCCCTCAACCTCCGTCGAGCCCACTGCCGGACCCTACTCCCCGCCGGTGAGGCACCTTCGGCCTCCACTCCCTCCTCTCTTCGCGCGCGCCTCGCCCGCACTCTGCCTTGCCCCGCACGCGCCGCGCGTCGCGCTCCGGCCGTCCTGGCCACGCCCGTAGCCGTCGCCCTTCGCCTGGGAGTGCTTGGCCCCGCCTCCTTGGCCGCACCCCGCGGGCGCTCGCGCCGCGCGCCTCCCTTTCCCCGTACGCCCCGCGCCCGAGCTCCGGACGGGCTCGCGTCTGCCGCGCCCGTCGCCGTGAGCCCCGCCTCTCGCCCACGGCCTCCTACTCCGCCGCTCGCTGCACGCTGTTCTGCGCCGCTCGCCCGCCCTTGGCGCCGCGCCTTGCGCCGCCTGCACCGCGCCTCGTGCCCCCCTTGCTGCAGCCCTGCCGCGCGCTCATGCGCGCCCGCCCGCACGGGGCCGAGCTCGCCGCCGCTCGCTCACCGGCCGCCCCGTGCTGGCCTCGCCCACGCCGAGCCTGGCGACCTGCCAGGTCCGCCGCCCACGCCCGCATGCCCCTGGGTGCGCCCGAACGGGGCGCGCCCGTTAACCGTCGCCCGCGCCCTGTATGGCCTCTGTGCCACAGACAAACGGGGCCCACCCCCTGTGAACAAAAAAAAAATACTAATAAATAATTAAAAAAAAGGAATTAATAAATAATAATTAAAATTGATTAAAATGATAATTAATTAATTAAAGAATTAATTAAATTAATTAATCCTGATTAGATTAATCTAATTACTAATTAACTTAATTAACCCCTGATTAGCCTAATCAGTCAATGACTAGTGGGACCCACCTGTCAGGTTGACCAAGACACTATTCTAGATAATGTTGATTAAATTAAATAAATAAATCCTAAAAATGATTTAAATATTTTAAAATTAATATAAAATAAACCGTAGCTCGGATGGAAAAACTTTGTACATGAAAGTTGCTCAGAACGACGAGACGAATTCGGATACGCAACCTTTATCCGCCACGCATCCCTAGCATAGCGAACGCAACTTTCTCCCTCCGGTTCGTCTGTCCGAAAACGCAAAACACTGGGAAACTTTCCCGGATGTTATCCCCCTTCACCGGTATCACCTACTACCGCGTTAGGGCACCTCTAACGCCATAACTTGTCATGTCATGCATCACTATGCATATGCTTGCATTATATTTATTTTTCTTCCCCCTCTTCTCTCTCTAGACACCGAGACCGACGCCGCTGCTACCCCGTACGACTACGGTGTTGACGACCACTCTCTCTTGCCAGAGCAACCAGGCAAGCCCCCTTTGATCACCAGATATCGCCTACTCTCCTCTATACTGCTTGCATTAGAGTAGTGTAGCATGTTACTGCTTCCCGTTAATCCTATACTGATGGCATAGCCTGTCCTGCTACTACTGTTGATACCTTTACCTGCAATCCTACATGCTTAGTATAGGATGCTAGTTTATCCATCAGTGGCCCTACATTCTGTCCGTCTGCCATGCTATACTATCGGGCCGTGATCACTCGGGAGTTGATCACGGGTATATATATTTACTTTATACATGATACATGTCATGATTAAAGACGGGTCGGCTCGTAGGAGCACCTGCGAGTGGATCTTTGAGGCGGAGCGACAGGGCAGGTTCCGACCACCTAGGAGAGAGGTGGGCCTGGTCCTGGTCGGGTTCGCGGATACTTAACACGCTTAACGAGATCTGGGTATTTGATCTGAGTCTGGCCATTTGGTCTATACGCACTAACCATCTACGCGGGAGTAGTTATGGGTATCCCGGCGTCGTGGTATCAACCGAAGCCTTCGTGATGTCAGCGACTGAGTGGCGCGCGCGGATTGGACTGGAAGACCACTAGGCTAGGTCTGCTTTCGGCCGCGTTCGCTACGTGCAGGTGTGCTAAGGGCGATGGGCCCAGACCCCTGGGCGCTTAGGTTTAGACCGGCGTGCTGACCTCTCTGTTGGTCTAGGTGGGGCTGCGACGTGTTGATCTTCCGAGGCCGGGCATGACCCAGGAAAGTGTGTCCGGCCAAATGGGATCGAGCGTGTTGGGGTATGTGGTGCACCCCTGCAGGGAAGTTAATCTATTCGAATAGCCGTGATCTTCGGTAACAGGACGACTTGGAGTTGTACCTTGACCTTATGACAACTAGAACCGGATACTTAAAAACACCACCCTTCCAAGTGCCAGATACAACCGGTGATCGCTCTCTCACAGGGCGACGAGGGGAGGATCATCGGTTAGGATTATGCTATACGATGCTACTTGGAGGTCTTCAGTCTACTCTCTTCTACATGCTGCAAGACGGAGGCTGCCAGAAGCGTAGTCTTCGAAAGGACTAGCTATCCCCCCCTTATTCCGGCTTTCTGCAGTTCAGTCCACATATGATACCCTTATTCCAGTTGATACCAATGCACACATATGTAGTGTAGCTCCTTGCTTGCGAGTACTTTGGATGAGTACTCACGGTTGCTTTCTCCCTCCTTTCCCCCTTTCCTTCTTCCTGGTTGTCGCAACCAGATGTTGGAGCCCAGGATCCAGACGCCACCGTCGACGACGACTCCTACTACACCGGAGGTGCCTACTACTACGTGATGCCCGATGACGACGACCAGGAGTAGTTAGGAGGATCCCAGGCAGGAGGCCTGCGCCTCTTTCGATCTGTATCCCAGTTTGTGCTAGCCTTCTTAAGGCAAACTTGTTTAACTTATGTCTGTACTCAGATATTGTTGCTTCCGCTGAATCGTCTAGGATCGAGCTCTTGTATTCGAGCCCTCGAGGCCCCTGGCTTGTAATATGATGCTTGTATGACTTATTTTATTTGTAGAGTTGTGTTGTGATATCTTCCTGTGAGTCCCTGATCTTGATCGTACACGTTTGCGTGTATGATTAGTGTATGATTGAATCGGGGGCGTCACATCTAGGCAAGCAAGTAATTCAACAAACACTTAGAGTGCATTGCCTACATGAAGGAAGTAAGGAGACGAAGGAGAAGAGGATCAAGATTTTAGATGCATAAATGAAGGAGCCACTTGGGTTGATTTAATGGTAAAACTGTAGGGGCTATGGGATTCAAGGGGTCACCTGCTTGACGTGGTCGCGGCTGAAGATGCTAGATGGAGGCGAGAGCTGCTTGCTGGATGGTTTACCGATGGAAAAATGGCGCAGCTTCGTGTGAAGGATGAGATCGGCTCGGATGCGGCTTCGTGACGGTGACGACAAAGTCGGGAGGAGCACCGCTTCATGACGGTGAGGACGACGGACGCCGCTTCATAACTGGTGACCTTGTTGATGGAGGAAAAAGGGAGTCATTGGCGGGTGGAGCTAGCGGCGGAGGGCAGCGCTTGAGGATGAGGTTGCCACCGTGCGGTGTGCGGGAATGGCGGCACGCAAGGAATTGGGAGGTTGGATAATGGAGAGGTGGGGAAGATGGCGTGGAGGAAAAATAGTAGGCAGTAATATATGAAAACAAAAATTTAGAGTCATGGGAAGTCTTGCTCGCGGTAAAGAGAACATCTATAGCGCCAAATTATGTTAAACGAAAGTATTCCGGAAGGCCAAATTTAATTAAGTGTGAATAGTTTGGCAGCTCTAAGTAATCATATATATGTATGTGTTAAAAACACATATATCGATAAATAATTTTTTAGGTGTATCCTTTATTGGATAAATCTATATGCTTTGTTTTTTCCAAAAAAATATCAAACTTCATTGGGTAATATACGTATCCAAGTAACATCGATATAACTTAATAAAAATAATAAAAATAAGCTGCTGTGTCGACCGTGGACGCCGCCCCGGCGTGCCATCCCTTCACCTAGCCCTTGTCGGCGACGGGGGCGGCGACTCACAGCGACTCCTCCAAGCCGATGTAGACCAGCTGGTCACTGGTGCGGTGTCGGTGTCCGATATGGCAAACGTGGCCTGACCTTGCGCCACTCATGCCGCTCCTCCTCCTGTGCCACCCTCTTGGCCGATGTCAGGGTGCTACGTGGCGATGTGTCATTGCCATGTCGAGGTATGGAGGAGGTGTTGGAAATATGCCCTAGAGGCAATAATAAATTAGTTATTATTATATTTCCTTGTTCATGATAATCGTTTATTATCCATGCTATAATTGTATTGATAGGAAACTCAGATACATGTGTGGATACATAGACAACACCATGTCCCTAGTAAGCCTCTAGTTGACTAGCTCGTTGATCAATAGATGGTTACGGTTTCCTGACCATGGACATTGGATGTCATTGATAACGGGATCACATCATTAGGAGAATGATGTGATGGACAAGACCCAATCCTAAGCCTAGCACAAAGATCGTGTAGTTCGTATGCTAAAGCTTTTCTAATGTCAAGTATCATTTCCTTAGACCATGAGATTGTGCAACTCCTGGATACCGTAGGAATGCTTTGGGTGTACCAAATGTCACAACGTAACTGGGTGACTATAAAGGTGCACTACAGGTATCTCCGAAAGTGTCTGTTGGGTTGGCACGAATCGAGACTGGGATTTGTCACTCCGTGTAAGCGGAGAGGTATCTCTGGGCCCACTCGGTAGGACATCATCATAATGTGCACAATGTGATTAAGGAGTTGATCACGGGATGATGTGTTACGGAACGAGTAAAGAGACTTGCCGGTAACGAGATTGAACAAGGTATAGGGATACCGACGATCGAATCTCGGGCAAGTACAATACCGCTAGACAAAGGGAATTGTATACGGGATTGATTAAGTCCTTGACATCGTGGTTCATCCGATGAGATCATCGTGGAACATGTGGGAGCCAACATGGGTATCCAGATCCCGCTGCTGGTTATTGACCGGTGAACGTCTCGGTCATGTCTGCATGTCTCCCGAACCCGTAGGGTCTACACACTTAAGGTTCGATGACGCTAGGGTTATAAAGGAAGTTTGTATGTGGTTACCGAATGTTGTTCGGAGTCCCGGATGAGATCCCAGACGTCACGAGGAGTTCCAGAATGGTCCGGAGGTAAAGATTTATATATAGGAAGTCCTGTTTCGGCCATCGGGACAAGTTTCGGGGTCATCGGTATTGTGCCGGGACCACCGGAAGGGTCCCGGGGGTCCACCGAGTGGGGCCACCTACCCTGGGGGCCACATGGGCTGTAGGGGGTGCGCCTTGGCCTACATGAGCCAAGGGCACCAGCCCCAAGAGGCCCATGCGCCTAGGGAAACCCTAAAGGAAGAGTCCCAGAAGGGGAAGGCACCTCCTAGGTGCCTTGGGGAGGGGGAGGGAAACCTCCCTGGCCGCCGCCCCCTAGGAGATTGGATCTCCTAGGGCTGGCGCACCCCCCCTTTGGGATCCCTATATATAGTGGGGAAGGAGGGCCTCTCAAGACACACTTTTTGCCTTTGGTGCAGCCCTCCCCCTCTCCCAAGTCCTTCTCCTCATATCCCGTGGTGCTTGGCGAAGCCATGCAGGATTGCCACGCTCCTCCACCACCACCACGCCATTGTGCTACTGCTGGATGGAGTCTTCCTCAACCTCTCCCTCTCTCCTTGCTGGATCAAGTCGTGGGAGACGTCACCGGGCTGTACGTGTGTTGAACACGGAGGTGCCGTCCGTTCGGCACTAGGATCATCGGTGATTTGGATCACGACGAGTATGACTCCATCAACCCCGTTCTCTTGAACGCTTCCGCTTAGCGATCTACAAGGGTATGTAGATGCACTCTCCTTCCCCTCGTTGCTGGTCTCTCCATAGATAGATCTTGGTGATACGTAGGAAAATTTTAAATTTCTGCTACGTTCCCCAACAGTGGCATCATGAGCTAGGTCTATGCGTAGATTCTATGCACGAGTAGAACACAAAGAAGTTGTGGGTGTTGATTTTGTTCAATATGCTTGCCGTTACTAGTCTTATCTTGATTCGATGGTATTGTGGGATGAAGCGGCCCGGACCAACCTTACACGTATGCTTACGTGAGACCGGTTCCACCGACAAACATGCACTAGTTGCATAAGGTGGCTGGCGGGTGTCTGTCTCTCCCGCTTTAGTCGGGTCGGATTCGATGAAATGGGTCCTTATGAAGGGTAAATAGCAATTGGCATATCACGTTGTGATTTTGCGTAGGTAAGAAACGTTCTTGCTAGAAACCCATAGCAGCCACGTAAAACATGCAAACAACAATTAGAGGACGTCTAACTTGTTTTTGCAGGGTATGCTATGTGATGTGATATGGCCAAAAGGATGTGATGAATGACATATGTGATGTATGAGATTGATCATGTTCTTGTAATAGGTATCACGACTTGCATGTCGATGAGTATGACAACCGGCAAGAGCCATAGGAGTTGTCTTTATTTATTTATGACCTGCGTGTCAACTTAAACGTCATGTAATTACTTTACTTTATTGCTAAAGCGTTAGCCATAGTAGTAGAAGTAATAGATGACGAGACAACTTCAAGAAGACACGATGATGGAGATCATGATGATGGAGATCATGGTGTCATGCCGGTGACAAGATGATCATGGAGCCCCAAGATGGAGATCAAAGGAGCTATATGATATTGGCCATATCATGTCACTATTATTTGATTGCATGTGATGTTTATCATGTTTATACATCTTATTTGCTTAGAACGACGGTAGTAAATAAGATGATCCCTCATTACAATTTCAAGAATGTGTTCTCCCCTAACTGTGCACCGTTGCTAAAGTTTGTCGTTTCGAAGCACCACGTGATGATCGGGTGTGATAGATCCTTACATTCACATACAACGGGTGTAAGACAGTTTTACACATGCAAAACACTTAGGGTTAACTTGACGAGCCTAGCATGTACAGACATGGCTTCGGAACACAAGAGACCGAAAGGTCGAGCATGAGTCGTATGGTAGATACGATCAACATGAAGATGTTCACCGATGATGACTAGTCCGTCTCACGTGATGATCGGACACGGCCTAGTTGACTCGGATCATGTAATCACTTAGATGACTAGAGGGATGTCTATCTGAGTGGGAGTTCATAAGATGAACTTAATTATCCTGAACATAGTCAAAAAGGGGCTTCGCAAATTATGTCGTAGCTCGCGCTTTAGTTCTACTGTTTAGATATGTTCCTAGAGAAAAATTAGTTGAAAGTTGATAGTAGCAATTATGCGGACTAGGTCCGTAAACTGAGGATTGTCCTCATTGCTTCATAAAAGGCATATGTCCTTAATGCACCGCTTAGTGTGCTGAACCTCGAACGTCGTCTGTGGATGTTGCGAACATCTGACATACGCATTTGATAACTACGTGATAGTTCAGTTAAACGGTTTAGAGTTGAGGCACCGAAGACGTTTTTGAAACGTCGCGAAACATATGAGATGTTTCGAGGGCTGAAATTGGGATTTCAGGCTCGTGCCCACGTCAAGAGGTATAAGACCTCCGACGATTTTCTTAACCTGCAAACTAAGGGAGAAAAGCTCAATTGTTGAGCTTGTGCTCAGATTGTCTGAGTACAACAATCATTTGAATCGAGTGGGAGTTGATCTTCCAGATGAGATAGTGATGTTTCTCCGAAGTCATTATCACCAAGCTGCTAGAGCTTTGTGATGAACTATAATATATCAGGGACATATATGATGATCCTTGAGATATTCGCGATGTTTGACACCACAAAAGTAGAAATCAAGAAGGAGCATCAATTGTTGATGGTTGGTGAAAGCACTAGTTTCAAGAAGGGCAGGGGCACGAAGGGATACTTCATGAAACGGCAATTCAGCTGCTGCTCTAGTGAAGAAACCCAAGGTTGAACCCAAACCCGAGACCAAGTGCTTCTGTAATAAGGGGAATAGCCACTGGAGCAGAATTACCCTAGATATTTGGTAGATTAGAAGGCTGGCAAGGTCGATAGAAGTATATTGGATATACATTGTGTTGATGTGTACTTTACTAGTACTCCTAGTAGCACCAGGGTATTAGATACCGGTTCGGTTGCTAAGTGTTAGTAACTCGAAATAAAAGCTACGGAATAAACGGAGACTAGCTAAAGGTGAGCTGATGATATGTGTTGGAAGTGTTTCCAATGTTGATATGATCAAGCATCGCACGCTCCCTCTACCATCGAGATTGGTGTTAAACCTAAATAATTGTTATTTGGTGTTTGCGTTGAGCATAGACATGATTGGATTATGTCTATCGCGATACGGTTATTCATTTAAGGAGAATAATGGTTACTCTGTTTATTTGAATAATACCTTCAATGGTTTTACACCTAAAATGAATTGCTTGTTGAATCTCGGTCGTAGTGATACACATGTTCATGCCAAAAGATAGTAATGATAGTACCACCTACTTGTGCCACTGCCACATAAGTCATATCGGTATAAAACGCATGAAGAA